>NC_088240.1:3652312-3657312 GCF_036934945.1 Oncorhynchus masou masou
AAGAGATGACTATAGTAGAGTTAGATGACTGTAGTAGAGTTAGATGACTATAGTAGACAGAGATGACTATAGTAGACAGAGATGACTATAGTAGAGTTAGATGCCTATAGTAGAAAGAGATGACTATAGTAGAGTTAGATGACTATAGTAGAGTTAGATGACTATAGTAGACAGAGATGACTATAGTAGAGTTAGATGACTATAGTAGAAAGAGATGACTATAGTAGAAAGAGATGACTATAGTAGAGTTAGATGACTATAGCGTCTGCTAAATGACTTAAATGTAAATGTAATAGTAGAAAGAGATGACTATAGTAGACAGAGATGACTATAGTAGAAAGAGATTACTATAGTAGAAAGAGATGACTATAGTAGAGTTAGATGACTATAGTAGAGTTAGATGACTATAGCGTCTGCTAAATGACTTAAATGTAAATGTAATAGTAGAAAGAGATGACTATAGTAGACAGAGATGACTATAGTAGAAAGAGATGACTATAGTAGTCAGAGATGACTATAGTAGAAAGAGATGACTATAGTAGAAAGAGATGACTATAGTAGAAAGAGATGACTATAGTAGTCAGAGATGACTATAGTAGAGTTAGATGACTATAGTAGAAAGAGATGACTATAGTAGAAAGAGATGACTATAGTAGAGTTAGATGACTATAGCGTCTGCTAAATGACTTAAATGTAAATGTAATAGTAGAAAGAGATGACTATAGTAGACAGAGATGACTATAGTAGAAAGAGATGACTATAGTAGAGTTAGATGACTATAGTAGAAAGAGATGACTATAGTAGAAAGAGATGACTATAGTAGAGTTAGATGACTATAGTAGAAAGAGATGACTATAGTAGACAGAGATGACTATAGTAGAGTTAGATGACTATAGTAGACAGAGATGACTATAGTAGTCAGAGATGACTATAGTAGAGTTAGATGACTATAGTAGACAGAGATGACTATAGTAGACAGAGATGACTATAGTAGAGTTAGATGACTACAGTAGACAGAGATGACTATAGTAGACAGAGATGACTATAGTAGACAGAGATGACTATAGTAGAGTTAGATGACTAACAGCAGACTCGTACATTACCTCAATGAAAACAATGTACTGAGCAAATGTCAAATTGGCTTTTTACCAAATTACCGTACAACAGACCATGTATTCACCCTGCACACCCTAATTGACAACCAAACAAACCAAAACAAAGGCAAAGTCTTCTCATGCTTTGTTGATTTCAAAAAAGCCTTCGACTCAATTTGGCATGAGGGTCTGCTATACAAACTGATGGAAAGTGTTGTTGGGGGTAAAACATGCAACATTATACAATCCATGTACACAAACAACAAGTGTGCAGTTAAAATAGGCATAAAAACACACACATTTCTTCACACAGGGTCGTGGGGTGAGACAGGGATGCAGCTTAAGCCTCACCCTCTTCAACATATCTATCAATGAATTGGCGCGGGCACTAGAAAAGTCTGCAGCACCCGGCCTCACCCTACTAGAATCCGAAGTCAAATGTCTGCCGTTTGCTGACGATCTGGTGATATTCTGTCACCAACCAAGGAGGGCCTACAACAGCACCTAGATCTTATGCACAGATTCTGTCAGACCTGGGCCCTGACAGTAAATCTCAGTAAGACCAAAATAATGGTGTTCCAAAAAAGGTCCAGCCACCAGGACCACAAATACAAATTCCATCAAGACACTTTTGCCCTAGAGCACACTAGAGCACACAAAAAAACTATACTTACCTTGGCCTAAACATCAGCGCCACAGGTAACTACCACAAAGCTGTGAACGATCTGAGAGACAAGGCAAGAAGAGCATTCTATGCCATCAAAAGGAACATAAATTTCAACATACCAATTAGGATTTGGCTAAAGATACTTGAATCAGTCATAGAGCCCATTGCCCTTTATGTTTGTGAGGTCTGGGGTCCGCTCACCAACCAAGACTTCACAAAATGGGACAAACACCAAATTGAGACTCTGCACGCAGAATTCTGCAACAATATCCTCCGTGTACAACGTAGAACACCAAATAATGCATGCAGAGCAGAATTAGGCCGATACCCACTAATTATCAAAATCCAGAAAAGAGCTGTTAAATTCTATAACCACCTAAAAGGAAACAATTCTCAAACCTTCCATAACAAAGCCATCACCTACAGAGAGATGAACCTGGAGAAGAGTCCCCTAAGCAAGCTGGTCCTGGGGCTCTGTTCACAAACACAAACACACCCTACAGAGCCCCAGGACAGAAGCACAATTAGACCCAAACAAATCATGAGAAAACAAAAAGATAATTACTTGACACATTGGAAAGAATTAACAAAAAAACAGAGCAAACTAGAATGCTATTTGGCCCTAAACAGAGAGTACACAGCGGCAGAATAACTGACCACTGTGACTGACCCAAAATTAAGGAAAGCTTTGACTATGTACAGACTCAGTGAGCATAGTCTTGCTATTGAGAAAGGCCGCCGTAGGCAGACATGGCTCTCAAGAGAACACAGGCTATGTGCTCACTGCCCACAAAATGAGGTGTAAACTGAGCTGCACTTCCTAACCTCGTGCCCAATGTATGACCATATTAGAGAGACATGTTTCCCTCAGATTACACAAATCCACAAAGAATTCGAAAACAAATCCAATTTTGATAAACTCCCATATCTACTGGGTGAAATTCCACAGTGTGCCATCACAGCAGCAAGATTTGTGACCTGTTGCCACGAGAAAAGGGCAACCAGTGTAGAACAAACACCATTGTAAATACAACTCATATTTATGCTTATGTAACGGATGTGAAACGGCTAGCTTAGTTAGCGGTGCGCGCTAAATAGAGTTTCAATCGATGACTTCACTTGCTCTGAGACCTTGAAGTAGTGGTTCACCTTGCTCTGCAAGGGCTGCGGCTTTTGTTGAGCGATGGGTAACGATGCTTCGTGGGTGACTTTTGTTGATGTGTGCAGAGGGTCCCTGGTTCGCGCCCGGGTATGGGCGAGGGGACGGTCTAAAGTTATACTGTTACACTTTATCTATTTATCTTGTGTCCTTTAACCATTTGTACATTGTTAAAACACTCTATATATATAATATGACATTTGGATTGTCTTTATTGTTTTCAAACTTCTGTATGTGTAATGTTTACTCTTATTTTGTGTTGTTTTTTTCACTTTAAAAATTCACTTTATATATTATCTACCTCACTTGCTTTGGCAATGTTAACATGTTTCCCATGCCAATTAAGCCCCTTGAATTGAAAAGAATTAAATTGATGACTATAGTAGAGTTAGATGTCTATAGTAGAGTTAGATGACTATAGTAGACAGAGATGACTATAGTAGAGTTAGATGTCTATAGTAGAGTTAGATGACTATAGTAGACAGAGATGACTATAGTAGAGTTAGATGACTATAGTAGACAGAGATGACTATAGTAGACAGAGATGACTATGGTAGAGTTAGATGACTATAGTAGACAGAGATGACTATAGTAGACAGAGAAGACTATTATAGAAGGAGATTCATTTACCAGTCTGTCCATTACCAAATTCATCAGTCACAGAGAAATGCAGTGAAATTGAGTCAGAAAATATTACAACTACAAATATTCTACTGTATAATGCCTATAAATGAATAGCAATTTCTGTATCTATGTGGCAATTTCTATCTCTATATACCTTATGCCTTGATATTCTCTGTGATGTCTGGCATCCAGCCAAGTCAATGTACTGTATTTCCTTTAGATTTAGAGCAGCATACTGCCATCCACATCTCTAGCATCATGAAGAGCAAAGAGCCCAATCCATAAAGAACATAGCTTGTTTTCCCTGTTGGGGTTGCCATGTTTAGCTTTGAATTGTCATCCCAGAAAACTGTTTTCGACTCTCTATGTCGCGATGGACCCTAAGACATCCGGTACAGTAAAGATAATATTGATAATCTATTATAAGATTACAGAAAACCATCCCAACAGACTGAATATGAATCCTCACCCTGATAGTCGTGTAAAAGGGGCTGTTGATGGCTTCTGCCGTAAAAACTTAATGGTTTCTGTCACACCTCAGAGAGGCAGTGTCTGTCCTGTCAGTGAGAGTGATCCTCTGTGCGTGTGTCTGTCACGTGTCTTCCCCAAGTCTCCCTGGGACTTCTAGGTCTGTGTCTCAAATAGCACCTTCATACACTATGGGCCCTTGTCTAAAGGAGTGCACTGGAAAGGGAATAGGGTTATGGGCCCTTGTCTAAAGGAGTCCACTAGAAAGGGAATAGGGTTATGGGCCTTTGTCTAAAGGAGTGCACTGGAAAGGGAATAGGGTTATGGGCCCTTGTCTAAAGGAGTCCACTAGAAAGGGAATAGGGTTATGGGCCCTTGTCTAAAGGAGTGCACTGGAAAGGGAATAGGGTTATGGGCCCTTGTCTAAATGAGTGCACTACAAATGGAATAGGGTTATAGGCCATTGTCAAAGGGTAGTGCACTAGAAAGGGAATAGGGTTATGGGCCCTTGTCTAAAGGAGTGCACTGGAAAGGGAATCGGGTTATGGGCCCTTGTCTAAATTAGTGCACTACAAATGGAATAGGGTTATGGGCCCTTGTCTAAATTAGTGCACTACAAATGGAATAGGGTTATAGGCCCTTGTCAAAGGGTAGTGCACTAGAAAGGGAATAGGCTGCCATTTGGGATGTTGCCCTGACAGTTTGGAACTGTGAACCCTCGCAAATCAAAATTGGTTCTGTGAAAGTTCCCAGGTTTTTTCATTTGTACGGTTGTGGCAAACGGTGTCATCACACAGAAACTGTCCTGCTGATAATTCTGCAATATTTGCCTACAACTATTCCTGATATTTCGAGAATGTTCCCCAGAACAGATTTCATATGTTCATTAATAAATGTTCCCAGAACAGATTTCATATGTTCATTATTAATAAATGTTCCCCAGAACAGATTTTGTATGTTCATTAATAAATGTTCCCAGAACAGATTT
>NC_088240.1:3662312-3677312 GCF_036934945.1 Oncorhynchus masou masou
ATAAAGAGTCAGATACCTAGTCAGTTACCTAGTCATTTACCTAGTCAGATACCTAGTCAGTTACCTAGTCAGTTACCTAGTCAGTTACCTAGACAGATACCTAGTCAGTTAACTAGTCAGTTACCTAGTCAGTTACCTAGTCAGTTACCTAGTCAGTTACCTAGTCAGTTACCTAGTCAGATAACTAGTCAGTTACCTAGTCAGATACCTAGTCAGTTACCTAGTCAGTTACCTAGTCAGTTACCTAGTCAGTTACCTAGTCAGTTACCTAGTCAGATACCTAGTCAGTTACCTAGTCAGATACCTAGTCAGTTACCTAGTCAGATACCTAGTCAGTTACCTAGTCAGTTACCTAGTCAGATACCTAGTCAGTTACCTAGTCAGTTACCTAGTCAGTTACCTAGTCAGTTACCTAGTCAGATACCTAGTCAGATACCTAGTCAGTTAACTAGTCAGTTACCTAGTCAGATACCTAGTCAGTTACCTAGTCAGTTACCTAGTCAGTTACCTAGTCAGTTACCTAGTCAGTTACCTAGTCAGATACCTAGTCAGTTAACTAGTCAGATACCTAGTCAGATACCTAGTCAGTTACCTAGTCAGATACCTAGTCAGTTAACTAGTCAGTTACCTAGTCAGTTACCTAGTCAGTTAACTAGTCAGTTACCTAGTCAGATACCTAGTCAGTTACCTAGTCAGATACCTAGTCAGTTACCTAGTCAGATACCTAGTCAGTTACCTAGTCAGTTACCTAGTCAGTTACCTAGTCAGATACCTAGTCAGATACCTAGTCAGTTACCTAGTCAGTTACCTAGTCAGTTACCTAGTCAGAATCCTAGTCAGATACCTAGTCAGTTACCTAGTCAGTTACCTAGTCAGTTACCTAGACAGATACCTAGTCAGTTAACTAGTCAGTTACCTAGTCAGTTACCTAGTCAGTTACCTAGTCAGTTACCTAGTCAGTTACCTAGTCAGATAACTAGTCAGTTACCTAGTCAGATACCTAGTCAGTTACCTAGTCAGTTACCTAGTCAGTTACCTAGTCAGTTACCTAGTCAGTTACCTAGTCAGTTACCTAGTCAGATACCTAGTCAGATACCTAGTCAGTTACCTAGTCAGTTAACTAGTCAGTTACCTAGTCAGTTACCTAGTCAGATACCTAGTCAGTTACCTAGTCAGATACCTAGTCAGTTAACTAGTCAGATACCTAGTCAGTTACCTAGTCAGATACCTAGTCAGTTAACTAGTCAGATACCTAGTCAGTTACCTAGTCAGTTACCTAGTCAGTTAACTAGTCAGATACCTAGTCAGTTACCTAGTCAGATACCTAGTCAGTTAACTAGTCAGATACCTAGTCAGTTACCTAGTCAGTTACCTAGTCAGTTAACTAGTCAGTTACCTAGTCAGATACCTAGTCAGTTACCTAGTCAGATACCTAGTCAGTTACCTAGTCAGATACCTAGTCAGTTACCTAGTCAGATACCTAGTCAGTTACCTAGTCAGATACCTAGTCAGATACCTAGTCAGTTACCTAGTCAGTTACCTAGTCAGTTACCTAGTCAGTTACCTAGACAGATACCTAGTCAGTTAACTAGTCAGTTACCTAGTCAGATACCTAGTCAGTTACCTAGTCAGTTACCTAGTCAGTTACCTAGACAGATACCTAGTCAGTTAACTAGTCAGTTACCTAGTCAGTTACCTAGACAGATACCTAGTCAGATAAAGAGTCAGATACCTAGTCAGTTACCTAGTCATTTACCTAGTCAGATACCTAGTCAGTTACCTAGTCAGTTACCTAGTCAGTTACCTAGACAGATACCTAGTCAGTTAACTAGTCAGTTACCTAGTCAGTTACCTAGTCAGTTACCTAGTCAGTTACCTAGTCAGATAACTAGTCAGTTACCTAGTCAGATACCTAGTCAGTTACCTAGTCAGTTACCTAGTCAGTTACCTAGTCAGTTACCTAGTCAGATACCTAGTCAGTTACCTAGTCAGATACCTAGTCAGATACCTAGTCAGTTACCTAGTCAGTTACCTAGTCAGTTACCTAGTCAGTTACCTAGTCAGATACCTAGTCAGTTACCTAGTCAGATACCTAGTCAGTTAACTAGTCAGATACCTAGTCAGTTACCTAGTCAGATACCTAGTCAGTTAACTAGTCAGATACCTAGTCAGTTACCTAGTCAGTTACCTAGTCAGTTAACTAGTCAGATACCTAGTCAGTTACCTAGTCAGATACCTAGTCAGTTAACTAGTCAGATACCTAGTCAGTTACCTAGTCAGATACCTAGTCAGTTACCTAGTCAGATACCTAGTCAGATACCTAGTCAGATACCTAGTCAGTTACCTAGTCAGTTACCTAGTCAGATACCTAGTCAGTTACCTAGTCAGTTACCTAGTCAGTTACCTAGTCAGATACCTAGTCAGTTACCTAGTCAGATACCTAGTCAGTTACCTAGTCAGTTACCTAGTCAGTTACCTAGTCAGATACCTAGTCAGATACCTAGTCAGATACCTAGTCAGTTACCTAGTCAGTTACCTAGTCAGATACCTAGTCAGTTACCTAGTCAGTTACCTAGTCAGATACCTAGTCAGATACCTAGTCAGTTACCTAGTCAGTTACCTAGTCAGTTACCTAGTCAGATACCTAGTCAGATACCTAGTCAGTTACCTAGTCAGTTACCTAGTCAGATACCTAGTCAGATACCTAGTCAGATACCTAGTCAGATACCTAGTCAGTTACCTAGTCAGATAAAGAGTCAGATACCTAGTCAGTTACCTAGTCAGATACCTAGTCAGTTACCTAGTCAGATACCTAGTCAGATACCTAGTCAGTTACCTAGACAGATACCTAGTCAGTTACCTAGTCAGATACCTAGTCAGATACCTAGTCAGATACCTAGTCAGTTACCTAGTCAGTTACCTAGTCAGTTACCTAGTCAGATACCTAGTCAGATACCTAGTCAGATACCTAGTCAGTTACCTAGTCAGTTACCTAGTCAGATACCTAGTCAGTTACCTAGTCAGTTACCTAGTCAGATACCTAGTCAGTTACCTAGTCAGTTACCTAGTCAGTTACCTAGTCAGATACCTAGTCAGTTACCTAGTCAGTTACCTAGTCAGTTACCTAGTCAGTTAACTCGTCAGTTACCTAGTCAGTTAACTAGTCAGATACCTAGTCAGTTACCTAGTCAGTTACCTAGTCAGTTGTACAACTGAAATGTGTCTTTAGCATGGTTTTTAGCATGGAAGAATGAGCCATTCACCTTTAGCATCAGGAAGAATGAGCCATTCACCTTCATGGTTTTCTGCATCATCCGAAGAGCGATCGACAGCCTAAAGTTGAATTCCCTGCAAGTGTAACAGGGTTAGACACCTCAGGTACGTTCAGTAGGGCACGAAACTTCGGGTAGGTTCAGTAGGGCACGAAAACCTCGGGTAGGTTCAGTAGGGCACGAAACCTCGGGTAGGTTCAGTAGGGCACGAAACCTCGGGTAGGTTCAGTAGGGCACGAAACCTCGGGTACGTTCAGTAGGGCACAAAGCCTCGGGTAGGTTCAGTAGGGCACGAAACATCGGGTAGGTTCAGTAGGGCACGAAACCTCGGGTAGGTTCAGTAGGGCACGAAACCTAGGGTAGGTTCAGTAGGGCACGAAACCTCGGGTAGGTTCAGTAGGGCACGGAGCCTCGGGTAGGTTCAGTAGGGCACGAAAACCTCGGGTAGGTTCAGTAGGGCACGAAACCTTGGGTTTGTTCAGTAGGGCACGAAACCTCGGGTAGGTTCAGTAGGGCACGACACCTCGGGTGCGTTCAGTAGGGCACGAAACCTCGGGTACGTTCAGTAGGGCACGAATCCTCGGGTTGGTTCAGTAGGGCACAAACCTCAGGTACGTTCAGTAGGGCACGAAACCTCAGGTACGTTCAGTAGGGCACAACACCTGGGTACGTTCAGTAGGGCATGACACCTGGTACGCTCAGTAGGGCACGAAACCTGGGTAGGTTCAGTAGGTCACAAAACCTCAGGTGCGCTCAGTAGGCCCGACACCCTGGGCACGCTCAGTAGGGCGACACCTCGGGCACGTTCAGTAGGGCACGACACCTCGGGTAGGTTCAGTAGGGCACGAAACCTCGGGTATGTTCATTAGGGCACGAAACCTGGGTACGTTCAGTAGGGCACGAAACCTCGGGTACGTTCAGTAAGGCACGACACCTGGGTACGCTCAGTAGGGCACGAAACCTCGGGTACGTTCATTAGGGCACAACTCCTCTGGTACGTTCAGTAGGGCACCAAACCTGGGTACGCTTCAGTAGAGCACGAAACATCGGGTAGGTTCAGTAGGGCACGAAACCTCGGGTAGGTTCAGTAGGGCACGAAACCTGGGTAGGTTCAGTAGGGCACGAAACCTCGGGTATGTTCATTAGGCACGCGAAACCTGGGTACGCGTTCAGTAGGGCACGCGAACCTGGGCACGCTCAGTAAGGCACGACACCTCGAATACGTTCAGTAGGGCACGAAACCTCGGTACGCTCATTAGGGCACAACTCCTCTGGTACGCTCAGTAGGGCGCCAAACCTCGGTGCGTTCAGTAGAGCACCTAAACATCGGGTAGGTTCAGTAGGGCACGAAACCTCGGGTAGGTTCAGTAGGGCACGAAACCTCGGGTAGGTTCAGTAGGGCACGAAACCTTGGGTTTGTTCAGTAGGGCACGCGAGAAACCTCAGGTACGTTCAGTAGGGCACAACACCTCGGGTACGCTCAGTAGGGCACGACACCTCGGGTGCGTTCAGTAGGGCACGAAACCTCGGGTAGGTTCAGTAGGGCACAAACCTCAGGTACGCTTCAGTAGGGCACGACACCTGGGTACGCTTCAGTAGGGCACGACACCTCGGGTAGGTTCAGTAGGGCACGAAACCTGGGTACGTTCATTAGGGCACGACATCTCGGGTACGTTCAGTAGGGCACGAAAACCTGGGTACGTTCAGTAGGGCACGAAACCTCGGGTAATGCTCATTAGGGCACAACTCCTCTGGTACGTTCAGTAGGGCACCAAACCTCAGGTGCGTTCAGTAGGGCACCAAACCTCGGGTGCGTTCAGTAGGGCACCAAACCTCGGGTACGTTCAGTAGGGCACCAAACCTCGGGTACGTTCAGTAGGGCACGGAAATGGAAGAAAAACAGTCATGAAACAAGGAGGTACAATCTGAACTCGTCCAATAAAAAACCCTTGTTTTCATTTTTGATTTAGCGATTTTTGTTAACGTTTTTTTGGGACTACGGTGTGCCCTAATGAATACGGGCCCCACTGTCCAATCTTTAGAGAAGTGTTCTACCGTTTAACAACAAGACACTGGCATCCGAAGACAATAGGTATGATTAGCACGGTGGATGTTCTGACTAAGACTGTAACAAATCACACACTACCTTACTCATCACTGCAACGTGCAATGGTTGAATTATCTCAGACTCATTAGTGTCTGCATTGCCGTAATGTGTCTCTTCCTGATTCCTAGCCTGGTTTGGTTTGATGAATGGAGGGAATATTATACTTTTGGAATGTCAAACTGTGATTGTGGGTAAAAAGGATGACCATTATCATAACAACATAATAGTGTCCATTAACATTCAGACAATTGCAGCTGGACCAGATAAAATGGCCTAATGAAGGCTTTGGCAATTAGGATAATGGATTTGGCCTCCAATAATACTGTTTACATGGCTGCTTCCTCTAATGACACTGTTATCCAGGAGACTGCAATCATTGGCTCAGCTCAATCAGACGCAGGATAAATGGAGGTACACCTAGCTAACAACAGTTTAGTTTGAGATGAGGCTACGTTTGATGAGTGACCACACTGATCAACCTGAATGCTGATTGGCTGAAAGCCGCGGTATGTCAGATCAAAACATTTATTTTTACTATTGTAATTACGTTGGTCACTAGACAGGGCCGTCACGGCATTCAAGAGAAGAATGTGAGGACGAAGGTGCAGCGTGGTGTTCATAATTTATTTATTAGCAACTGAACACTAAATACGAAAATGACAAAAAGAATAACCGAAACACTTCTGTCTGGCACAGATACGAAACAGAAAACAACTACCCACAAAACCCATGTGAGCCAGAGTTACCTAAGTATGGTTCTCAATCAGAGACAAAGACAGACAGCTGTCCCTAATTGAGAACCATACCCGGCCAAAAACAAAGACATACAAAAACATAGAAAAAAGAACATAGAATGCCCACCCTGGTCACACCCGGCCTAACCAAATTAGAAAATAAAAAGCCTGTCTATGGCCAGGCCGTGACAAGGGCACCATAGACCCTCTATCACAAAATAACCATGAAACAGCAACCATTAGTAGGGAGGAGATCTTATCCAATCTACTCTCAGGTTGTAAATTTTAAAATAGTAAACAACAGCACTGTTGTTTGACCATCCAAAGCCTCAGCCAGACCATCACCTCTAATAAACTAGCTAACCCAGGATGAACCTCATCCATATTTAACAGTACCTATTCATCTCTGGTATGGTCGTGACCATATTTCAGCAGCTAGCCCTTCCTTCCTCTCTCTGCCTGCCACAGAGCATCTGCTGGTTGAGAGAGATTGATGAGTGCTGAGGGAAGCAAACTGTGCACGCGGGCTAGGTCCCAAATGGCCTCCCAGGTCTCCCCTCGGGCTGGGCAGGAACAGGAACTGTTTCCTGGAACTCTGCCAGTTACAGCCACTGCATTGGGTACTGCATCCACTGGCTGGCTTCAAGGATTAAACCCGAGGAAATAATCTAGGAGAAATCGAGTTTCAATGTCATGCAGCAACAGCACAACATTGTCCAAGTCATGCAGGTCAGGCAGTGGTAGACTAATGTAGAATACGCTGTATCTGTTCCATAAAACTGATGAGAAAAACAACACTTCATCTGCCTAATCCACTTGAAAATACATCTGCATGGCACATAGAAACATGGTGGGGAGGGGGTTACACTGGATGTTGCTATAACGAGAGATAGATGTTTTATTGTGAATGAGACACTATTTGGACCGAGGGTAGGAGACCTTCTCAGAAGAAGGGAGTGAATAAAAGGAGTGAGAGAGAGAGAAAGCAGGAAGAGTGAGAGAGAAACAGGAAGAGTGAGAGAGAGAGAAACAGGAAGAGAGAGAGAGAGAGAAACAGGAAAAGTGAGAGAGAGAGAAACAGGAAGAGTGAGAGAGAGAGAAACAGGAAGAGTGAGAGAGAGAGAAACAGGAAGAGTGAGAGAGAGAAACAGAAAGAGTGAGAGAGAGAAACAGAAAGAGTGAGAGAGAGAAACAGGAAGAGTGAGAGAAAGAAACAGGAAGAGTGAGAGAGAGAAACAGGAAGAGAGAGAGAGAGAGAGAGAGAGAGGAAGAGAGAGAGAGAAACAGGAAGAGTGGGAGAGAGAGAAACATGAAGTGTGAGAGAGAGAGAGAGAGAGAGAGAGAGAGAGAGGGGGAACAGGAAGAGTGAGAGAGGGAGAGAGAGAGAGAAACAGGAAGCGTGAGAGAGAGAGAGAGAGGGAGAGAGAGAGAGAAACAGAAGCATGAGAGAGAGAGAGAGAGAGAGAGAGAGAGAGAGAGAGAGAGAGAACAGGAAGCGTGAGAGAGGGAAACAGGAAGCGTGAGAGAGAGAGAGAGGAACAGGAAGCGTGAGAGAGGGAAACAGGAAGCGTGAGAGAGAGAGAGAGAGAACAGGAAGCGTGAGAGAGGGAAACAGGAAGCGTGAGAGAGAGAGAGAGAGAGAGAGAGAGAGAGAGAGAGAGAGAAGAGAGAAACAGGAAGAGAGAGAGAGAGAAACAGGAAGCGTGAGAGAGGGAGAGAGAGAGAGAGAGAGAGAGAAACAGGAATCGTGAGAGAGGGAGAGGGAGAGAGGAAGAGAGAGAAACAGGAAGCGTGAGAGAGGGAGAGAGAGAGAGAGAGGGAGAGAGAGAGAGAGAGGGAGAGAGAGAGAGAGAAACAGGAAGAGAGAGAGAGAGAAACAGGAAGTGTGAGAGAGGGAAACACAACCCAGGAATATTAAGACACGGTTTAGGCTTTCTCATCACAATGAGGCTTTCTGTGTCTTCTGCTGGGTTACCATTGTTAGGTGTTTAAATCAGGTCTTATCAGAGCCATGCAGCTCCCTGGTCCATCACTGTTTTGTAAAGCAACTCTCTCTGGGAACAGCCTTTAATACATACAGATAAATCTGAATAGAATCCACCAGTGGAGGAGGAAGGAGGACCATCCTCCTCAGTGAATTTCATAAAAATAAAAATAGTGAAACATTAAAGCTAAAACTATGCTAAATATATTCACATCATCCAAGTAATTGATTAAAACACAATGTTTTGCAATGAATGTCTACAGTAGCCTCAACAGTACTCTGTTAGGTAGCACCGTGGTGTAGCCGGAGGACAGCTAGCTTCCGTCCTCCTCTGGGTACATTGACTTCAATACAAAACCTAGGAGGCTCGTGTTTTCATATTTATTTGAATAAACAAATAGGCTACATAGGTCAGGAGCCAGACAGGGAGCCTAAGAAGGAATGAAAATGAATTATTTTGGGCTATGTTATTTTAATTATTTCAAGGATATAGCCTACAAAGAAGTGTGCCACAATAGACTGGTAGGGACAAAAAGCTCTCAGCATTTAAACAATATTTTGTTGTTTTAAATCATTATAGTCTATAAAGTGCACATATAGGCTCTGACTTACTTAGAATGAAATACAAATTAAATGAAAAATGACTTATTAGTGGCTTTTGAATTCATTTTTATAAACATGATTCTGGGAAGTCTGGGGTTTCAGGCTCATGTGATGTTACCTGGAGAGCAGGCAACAGGGAATATCCTCTCCACACTTACAGAGCCACTGGGGATGATAAACATCCTTTTGGCCAGTCTTGCCAGGCTAGGCAGAGATGCAAAGTTGTTGTTGTTTGTTTCTATAGGAAGGTCTAAAGAAAAAGTTCCTTGACTGTTGGAATATGTCAGACCTCTTGGGTCTAAAATAAGTATATAACCTCTTGGGTCTAAAAATCAGTATATAACCTCTTGGGCCTAAAATCAGTATATAACCTCTTGGGTCTAAAAATCAGTATATAACCTCTTGGGCCTAAAAATCAATATATAACCTCTTGGGCCTAAAATCAGTATATAACCTCTTGGGCCTAAAATCAATATATAACCTCTTGGGCCTAAAATCAGTATATAACCTCTTGGGCCTAAAATCAGTATATAACCTCTTGGGCCTAAAATCAGTATATAACCTCTTGGGCCTAAAAGTCAGTATATAACCTCTTGGGCCTAAAATCAGTATATAACCTCTTGGGTCTAAAAATCAGTATATAACCTCTTGGGCCTAAAAATCAATATATAACCTCTTGGGCCTAAAATCAGTATATAACGGAAGTACGCCATTGGCAGACGTGTTGGATTGAGATGCATCCAATGAAACAAACACAGGATCTCTAGTTTAACCTGACTCATTTTTATGGAGATTATTTTATTATGCTAATTAATTAAATTGACTTGAATGGGTACACCCATCATTGTTATAATTGAATTTAATAGACACAACCATTTTAATTGAAATGAATGGGCACACATATTATAATTGAAGAGAACGGGCACATCCAATGAAACAAACACAGGATCTATAATTGAATTTAATGGACACGACCATTATAATTGAATTGAATGGATACACCCATTATAATTGACTTGAATGGGCACACCCAATATAATTTATATGCATGGGCACATACATTAATTGACTTCAATGGGCACACCCATTATAATTGAATTGAATGGGCACACCCATTATAATTGAAATGGATGGGAACACCTATATAATTGAATTGAATGGGCACACCTATTATAATTGACATGAATGGGCAACACCCTACTTGAATGGGCACTTATAATTGACTTGAATGGGCACACCTAATATAATTTATATGCATGGGCACATACATTACAATTGACTTCAATGGGCACACCCATTATAATTGAATTGAATGGGCACACCCATTATAATTGAATTGAACGGGGACACCTATTACAATTGAATTGAATGGGCACACACGTTATGATTGACTTGAAGGGGGCACACACATTATAATTGAATTGAATGGGAACACCCATTTTAATTGAAATGAATGGGCACACACATTATAATTTAATTTAATAGACACAACCATTTTAATTGAAATGAATGGGCACACATATTATAATTGAAGAGAACGGGCACACCGTTATAATTGAATTTAATGGACACGACCATTATAATTGAATTGAATGGATACACCATTATAATTGAATTGAATGGGCACACCCGTTATAATTGACGTGAATGGGCACACCCATTATAGTTTATTTGAATGGGCACACACGTTATGATTGACTTGAATGGGCACACCCATTATAATTGAATTGAATGGGCACACACGTTATAATTGACTTGAATGGGTACACCCATTATAATTGACTTGAATGGGCACACCCATTATAATTGACTTGAATGGGCACACCTATTATAATTGACTTGAATGGGCACACCCATTATAATTGACTTGAATGGGTACACCTATTATAATTGACTTGAATGGGCACACCCATTATAATTGAATGGGCATCCCCATTATAATTGATTGGGCACACCCATTATAATTGAATGGGCACACCCATTATAATTGATTGGGCACACCCATTATAATTGAATGGGCACATCCATTATAATTGAATGGGCACACCCATTATAATTAAATGGGCACACCCACACCCATTATAATTGAATGGGCACACCCATTATAATTGAATGGGCACACCCGTTCTTTGGATTCTATTTCTATAGACAGACACAGCCAGGCTCCCGAGCAACAGAGTGACGGGCCACCCGGAGACTGAGTCAACCACCATCATTCTGTCACAACCACACATTCAGCCAAACCCAATGCGCTCCCTATCCCTTCCTTGATGCTCTAACTATTACAGATCTGATGGGTTTGGATTAGTACAAGCAGTCCTTGACTACAGACAGAGAGACAGATCCAGCTAAGCTCCAGTACAGTGAGACTGGCAGGCCAAACCCTGTGACTGAGGCTGAAATCATATTACCGTCAGTCAGACAGGCACACTCTGTTTCCATGCTTCCATTGTACTGAACTGCAATCTGGATCGTTAGTGCACTGCCAAGACAGTGTTAAACTCTGACTGGCTCCTGTCTTTATTATCAACATGATGAGTCTCTCTGACTGGCTCCTGTCGTTAGCCTACATGAGTCCCCTGACTGGCCCTAACAGTGTTGTGGCCCTAACAGTGTTGTGGCCCTAACAGTGTTGTGGCCCTAACAGTGTTGTGGCCCTAACAGTATTGTGGCCCTAACAGTGTTGTGGTCCTAACAGTGTTGTGGCCCTAACAGTGTTGTGGCCCTAACAGTATTGTGGCCCTAACAGTATTGTGGCCCTAACAGTGTTGTGGCCCTAACAGTATTGTGGTCCTAACAGTGTTGTGGCCCTAACAGTGTTGTGGCCCTAACAGTGTTGTGGCCCTAACAGTGTTGTGGACTTAACAGTGTTGTGGCCCTAACAGTGTTGTGGCCCTAACAGTGTTGTGGCCCTAACAGTATTGTGGCCCTAACAGTGTTGTGGCCCTAACAGTATTGTGGCCCTAACAGTGTTGTGGCCCTAACAGTGTTGTGGCCCTAACAGTGTGTGGCCCCAACAGTGTTGTGGCCCTAACAGTAACAGTGTTGTGGCCCTAACCCTAACAGTATTGTGGCCCTAACAGTGTTGTGGCCCTAACAGTGTTGTGTGGCCCTAACAGTGTTGTGGCCCTAACAGTATTGTGGCCCTAACAGTGTTGTGGCCCTAACCAGTGTTGTGGCCCTAACAGTGTTGTGGCCCTAACAGTGTTGTGGCCCTAACAGTGTTGTGGCCCTAACATGTTGTGGCCCTAACAGTGGTGTTGGCCCTAACAGTGTTGTGGCCCTAACAGTGTTGTTGCCCTAACAGTGTTGTGGCCCTAACAGTGTTGTGGCCCTAACAGTGTTGTGGCCCTAACAGTGTTGTGCCCTAACAGTGTTGTGGCCCTAACAGTGTTGTGGCCCTAACAGTGTTGTGGCCCTAACAGTGTTGTGGCCCTAACAGTGTTGTGGCCCTAACCCTAACAGTGTTGTGGCCCTAACAGTGTTGTGGCCCTAACAGTATTGTGGCCCTAACAGTGTTGTGGCCCTAACAGTGTTGTGGCCCTAACAGTGTTGTGGCCCTAACAGTGTTGTGGCCCTAACAGTGTTGTGGCCCTAACAGTGTTGTGGCCCTAACATTGTTGTGGCCCTAACAGTGTTGTGGCCCTAACAGTGTAACAGTGTTGTGGCCCTAACAGTGTTGTGGCCCTAACAGTGTTGTGGCCCAACAGTGTTGTGGCCCTAACATTGTTGTGGCCCTAACAGTGTTGTGGCCCTAACAGTGTTGTGGCCCTAACAGTATTGTGGCCCTCAATATGTTGTGGCCCTAACAGTGTTGTGGCCCTAGTGTGTTGCAGTGTTGTGGCCCTATGACAGTTTGTGGCCCTAACAGTGTTGTTCCCCTAACATTGCTTTCCCTAACAGTGTTGTGGCCCTAACAGTGTTGTGGCCCTAACAGTGTTGTGGCCCTAAGTGTTGTGGCCCTAACAGTGTTGTGGCCCTAACAGTGTTGTGGTTTAACAGTGTTGTGGCCTCATAACAGTGTTGTGGCCCTAACATTGTTGTGGCCCTAACAGTGTTGTGGCAAGATGAGGTTGTGGCCCTAACAGTGTTGTGGCCCTAACAGTGTTGTGGCCCTAACAGTATTGTGGCCCTAACATTGTTGTGGCCCTAAAATCATTGTGGCCCTAGCAGTATTGATAAGATAATCATCAACATAATTACACTCAATATCAAAATTGTCTAGAGGCTGTGTTCATGTGAATGTGATGACACTTAGTAAAGGAAACCTTCATCCTTTAACTTCCTCTTTCAAATTGCTTTCAATTACTGTGATGAAGGGAGGAAGGAAATCCTGGAATAAGAAACGCCATGATGATTATCATTAGTTTTAATGTTTAATGATCAATTTAATTAATTTGAAGGCTCATCCAAGCATCGCTGCCTCGGTGCAGTCAAGTTGACAAGATGAGGCTCGTGACAGTGATATGTAAATGTGGCTTAATGAGTCTATCACAGATCGTCATAATCATTTAAAATCATTTAATTAATACTAAACGTATATATATATATAAAACTATATTAACCTGCACAGTTAATCTATTCCTTAATATTATTATTATAAAAACATATTTTTTTAACTGTTCTGTCAAATGAGTCAATCCTAAGTAAATGTGACCGAACAGAGAGAATGAATCATTTAGTGTATGGAACCAAATACATAGACTGATGAGGTGGGAGGTTGTTTTTTACTTCTTCAGAAATGCTGCTGATCCGTTGCCTTGGCAGCCTGCAATTATCGTTAATTATATCCCATGATTCTTTTCCTGTTCGGAATTAGAATTGGTTTAATTTGGTTTAATTTTGATTCCGCAATCAGAATTTTGATTAAGGCTAATACTGCACTAACAATTAGTACCTCCACTGACTCTGAAACTCTTGAGATGAAGCGAGGAGATAGTGAAGAAAAGTTGAATTTCCACAAGAAAACAAAAACAGGTGAGAACCATTGGCCATCAGGTTGTAATTCCACTCAGGTAAAGATGTTCTCTCTGGTCAGGCTCAATATTTTACTTAAACGTTGATCCTGTGAAGCACAACTTATCTGTGACCTGGGTGAAGATGTTCACTAGTGTGTCCCAAGTTTTCTTCTGAGAGATTGGGCATCAGGTTGTTCCACTCAGAGCTCCCAAGTTGTTCTGTCTGAGGTGAGAGTGTGGTCCGTTTTCATTAGCCATCAGGTTGTTCCACTCAGAGCTCCCAAGTTGTTCTCTCTGAGGTGAGAGTGTGGTCCGTTTTCATTGGCCATCAGGTTGTTCCACTCAGAGCTCCCAAGTTGTTCTCTCTGAGGTGAGAGTGTGGTCCGTTTTCATTAGCCATCAGGTTGTTCCACTCAGAGCTCCCAAGTTGTTCTCTCTGAGGTGAGAGTGTGGTCCACTCAGAGCTTTGTTCTCAGGTTGGCCATCATCAGGTTGTTCCACTCAGAGCTCCCAAGTTGTTCTCTCTGAGGTGAGAGTGTGGTCCGTTTTCATTAGCCATCAGGTTGTTCATATGCACTGGTACGTCCAAAATGATACCAAAAATGGAAGCGTATTTATTCCCTACAAATCAGGAACAGAGAACATCAGGGAGTGAAGGCTCGGATGTCATCGACTCCATGTTCGCTCGGCTGGTAAACAAAGCTTTCCCTCCCAACCATCATCACGCGGCTGTGTAAAAAGGGAAGATTATGTTTTGCTTGAGGTAAACATACTTAGGAAAGGTCTTATCACCTTACAAATATAGAGTGGGAGGTATGTTACCGTGCCACGGTGTGTTAAAGCCTCTCCAGTCACACACAATATGCAAAGTAGGTTTACCCCCCCCCCCAAAGAAAATACTAGACCTGCTTCGTTTATTTGCTACTCTATCTTCAATAATTATTATTTTGCTTTAAAAAAAAAAAATCCTGTTTTTCTCATCTTATTGAACATCTGATAGTTGAATTTCTCAGTGAAGATACACAATACCATCGTCAACATTTTTGCCATGGGTGTAGTGAAAAGGCTAAATTTCTCTAGGCCCTCAGCGTTGACCTTGTTGAGCAGAACCATTGGAGCCCTGGCTCTCAGTGTCTGTGTTATCCTGGTGGTCCATCTCCATTATGTCCGAACCAAACACATAGAGGAGAGGAATGTTACTGGTAATCATGTGAACTAAGCACACACACACAGAGATAAAAATATGCTATTGGCAAACAGGGGATGCTACTTGCAGAAGAGGGGAAAGCATAATTTACAGTGACAGCAGCCTGGCTCTCTGTCGCTGGCTCTCTCTCTCTCT
>NC_088240.1:3680090-3732590 GCF_036934945.1 Oncorhynchus masou masou
AGTAGAGCGAATGATTTATTTCAGCTTTTCTTTCATCACATTCTCAGTGGGTCAGAAGTTTACACACACTCAATTAGTATTTGGTAACATTGCCTTTAAATTGTTTAACTTTGGTCAAACGTTTTGGGTAGCCTTCCACAAGCTTCCCACAGTAAGTTGGGTGAATTTTGGACCATTCCTTCTGACAGAGCTGGTGTAACTGAGTCAGGTTTGTAGGCCTCCTTGCTCGCACACGCTTTTTCAGTTCTGCCCACAAATTTTCTATAGGATTGAAGTCCGGGCTTTGTGATGGCCACTTCAATACATTGACTTTGCTGTCCATAAGACATTTTGACACAACTTTGGAAGTATGCTTGGGTACATTGCCCATTTGGAAGACCCATTTGCGAACAAGCGTTAACTTCCTGACTGATGTCTTGAGATGTTGCTTCAATATATCCACATAATTTTCCTCACCTCATGATGCCATCTATTTTGTGAAGTGCACCTGTCCCTCCTGCAGCAAAGCACCACCACAACATGATGCTGCCACCCCCATGCTTCACGGTTGGGATGATGTTCTTCGGCTTGTAAGCCTCCCCATTTTTCCTCCAAACATATCAATGGTAATTATGACCAAACAGTTCTATTTTTGTTTCATCAGACCAGAGGACATTTCTGCAAAAAGTATGATCTTTGTCCCCATGTGCATTTGCAGACCGTAATCTGGCTATTTTTACGGCGGTTTTGGAGCAGTGGCTTCTTCCTTGCTGAGCGGCCTTTCAGGTTATGTCGATATAGGACTCGTTTTACTGTGGATATAAATACTTTTATACCTGTTTCCTCCAGCATCTTCACAAGGTCCTTTGCTGCTGTTCTGGGATTGATTTGCACTTTTCTCACCAAAGTACATTCATCTCTAGGAGACAGAACACGTCTCCTTCCTGAGCAGTTTGACGGCTGACATGTCCCATGGTGTTTATACTTGCATACTATTGTTTGTACAGATGAATGTGGTACCTTCAGGCATTTGGAAAGTACTCCCAAGGATGAACAAGACTTGAGGTCTACACTTTTTTTCTGAGGTCTTGGCTAAATTCTTTTGATTTTCACATGATGTTAAGCAAAGAGGCACTGAGTTTGAAGGTAGGCCTTGAAATACATCCACAGGTACTCCTCCAATTGACTCAAATGATGTCAATTAGCCAATCAGAAGCATCTAAAGCCATGGCATAATTTTTTTGAATTGTCCAAGATGTTGAAAGGCACAGTCAACTTAGTCTATGAAAAAATTCTGACCCACTAGAATTATAAGTGAAATAATCTGTCTGTAAACTCTTTTTGTGTCACAAAGATGCAGAAAGTAGATGTCCTAACCGACTTGCCATAACTATAGTTTGTTAACAAGAAGTTTTTGGAGTGGTTGAAAAACGAGTTTTAATGACTCTAACCTGAGTGTATGTAAACTTCCAACTTCAACTGCCCTTTTACAAAATTCAGTTTGGACATTTGAAACAGTTAGCAGGATAAAGTCCTATGAACGAAGAGAGTACCCACCATATTTCTGAACAATATAAATGCCCAAATAAAATGGTAGTAAACCAAAAATGGCTTTGTACATAAAAGTATACCAGTGACTGAGCCTACGAGCGACTAGAGAAGCTAAACAAAGTGTAGCCTTGAACCAAGTATTTACTCAAACTAAAGTTAAAAAAAATGAAATCAATCAAAAAGTAACAAAATAAAGGTACATAACAATAACGAGGCTGTATACAGTCAAATATGGAGGCTATATACAGGGTATTACGGTACAGAGTCAATGTGGAGGTTATATACAGGGTATTACGGTACAGAGTCAATGTGGAGGCTATATACAGGGTATTACGGTACAGAGTCAATGTGGAGTTTATATACAGGGTATTACGGTACAGAGTCAACGTGGAGGCTATATACAGGGTATTACGGTACAGAGTCAATGTGGAGGCTTATATACAGGGTATTATGGTACAGAGTCAATGTGGAGGCTATATACAGGGTATTACGGTACAGAGTCAATGTGGAGGCTATATACAGGGGGTTACGGTACAGAGTCAATGTGGAGGCTATATACAGGGTACCGGTACAGAGTCAATGTGGAGGCTATATACAGGGGGTTACCGGTACAGAGTCAATGTGGAGGTTATATACAGAGGTATTATGGTACAGAGTCAACGTGGAGGCTATATACAGGGGGTTATGGTACAGAGTCAATGTGGAGGCTACTGCAGGGTATTCCACGGTCAGGTCAATGCTCGGCTATATACCATTGAGGAAGTACAGTTCCCGCTCAGCCCAGTCAAAACTGTTCGGAGGCTAATGGTGGAACAAACTCCCTACAGAGTCAGGACAGCGGAGTCATATCACCACCTTCCGGAGACACCTGAAACCCCACCTCAAGGAATACCTATATAGGATAAGTAATCCTTCTCACCACAATGATTTAGATGCACTATTGTAAAGTGGCTATACTGGATGTCAGGGTGAATTCACCAATTTGTAAGTCGTCAATAAGAGGCTATAAATGACTTAAATGTAAATGTAAATGTGGTGGCTATATACAGGGGGTACCGAGTCAATGTGCAGGGGTACAGGTTAGTTGAGGTAATTTGCAATGTGAATACATAGATAATAAACTTTGAGTTGTAGCAGTGTAAAAACAAAACATGTTAGAATCATCTTTGATTACAGCTATGAGTCTTTCTGTGTAAGTCTGAGAGCGTTCTACATCTGGATTGTACAATATTTTACATGATTCTAATTCTTTCCAAAAATCTTCGAGCTCTGTCAAATTAGTTGTTGATCATTACTAGACAACCATTTTCAAGTCATGCCATATATTTGCAAGCAGAATTATGTCAAATCTGTAATTTGGCCACTTATGAACATTCACTGTCTTCTTGGCAAGCAACTCCAGTGTAGATTTGGCCTTGTGTTTTTGCTGGAAGGTGAATTCATCTCCCAGTGTCTGTTGGAAAACCTGGTTCGTCTAGGATTTTTGCCTGTGCTTAGTTCTATTCGATTTATTTTATCCTAAAAAACAATTCCCTAGTCGTTGCCAATGACAAGCATACTCATGTCATGATGCAGCCACCACCACTATGCTTGAAAATATGAAGAGTGATACTCTAATGTGTTAGATTTACCACAAACATAATGCTTTCTATTCAGCACATCAAGTGAATTTGCAGTTTCACTTTATTGCCTTGTTGCAAACAGGATGCATGTTTTGGAATATTTTTCATTCTATACAGGTTTCCTTTTTTTTTTTACTCTGTCAAATTGGTTATTATTGTGAAGTCACTACAATGTTGTTGATCCATCCTCAGTTTTCTCCTCATTAACCTCTTGAAACTCTGGGGGCGCTATTTCATTTTTGGATGAAAAACGTTCCCGTTTTAAACAAGATATTTTGTCACAAAAAGATGCTCGACTATGCATATAATTGATAGCTTTGGAAAGAAAACACTCTGACGTTTCCAGAACTGCAAAGATATTCTCTGTGCGTGCCCTAGAACGTGAGCTACAGGCAAAACCAAGATGAAACGGCATCCAGGAAATCAGCAGGATTTTTGAGGCTCCGTTTTCCATTGTCTCCTTATATGGCTGTGAATACGAGAGGAATGTGCCTGCCCTTTCTGTCGTTTCCCCAAGGTGTCTGCAGCATTGTGACGTATTTGTAGGCATATCATTGGAAGATTGACCATAAGAGACCACATTTACCAGGTGTCCGCCCCGGTGTCCTGCGCCGTAATTGGTGCGCAAACCTCAGCTGCAAGTATTTTTCCATGGAATTCAGAGAAGAAAGCAGGCTTCCACGAACGATATATCAATGAAGAGATATGTGAAAAAACACCTTGAGGATTGATTCCAAACAACGTTTGCCATGTTTTGGTCGATATTATGGAGTTAATTCGGAAAAAATTTGACGTTGTTGGTGACTGAATTTTCGGTTTTGTTTCGGTAGCCAAATGTGATGTACAAAACGGAGCGATTTCTCCTACACAAAGACTCTTTCAGGAAAAACTGAACATTTGCTATGTAACTGAGAGTCTCATTGAAAACATCCAAAGCTCTTCAAAGGTAAATGATTTTATTTATTTGGTTATCTGGTTTTTGTGAAAATGTTGCGTGCTAAATGCTACTCAAAATGCTAAGCTAGCTTAGCATACTCTTACACAAATTAGTGAATTGCTATGGTTCAAAAGCATATTTTGAAAATCTGAGATGACAGTGTTGTTAAGAAAAGGCTAAGCTTGAGAGCAGGCGCATTATTATCATTTTATTTGCGATTTTCAGAAATCGTTAACGTTGTGTTATGCTAATGAGCCTGAGGCTTTATTCACGATCCCGGATCCGGGATGGGGAGTATCAAGAGTTAAACTCTAACTGTTTTAAAGTCACCATGGTGAAATCCCAGTTTCCTTCCTCTCCGGCAACTGAGTTAGGAAGGACACCTATGAGCAAATGTTGACACCTGAATTTATTTAGGCTAGACATAACAAAGAATTAGTACACTTATTGACGGAACACATTTCAGCTTTTCATTTTTGTATTGATTTGTACAAAATAAATGTCGTAAAAAATTCCACTTTAAAAATTATGGGGTATTGTGTGTAGGCCAATGACACAAACTTTCAATTTCATCTGATTTAAATTCAGACGGTAACCCAACAAAATGTGGAAAATGTCAGTGTGACTACTTTCTGAAGGCAGTGTATGCATCTCAACACGAAGAACATCACATATTGTGTCATTTGTAAAACTAAACCATCGTGTCCAAAGGACTCTCAAACTCAACGTTGGACCCTTGAAGCCAGTTACACCTCTTGTTTTCATTGTTCCCCATCTAATCAGGGACTTATTTAAACCTGACACACCAGGTGGGTGCAATTAAGTATCAGCTAGAACAGAAGACCAGCAGGCTGCGGAATCTCAGAGGGTAAGAGTTAGATATATATAGATATACCCGTTCTAGAACGTATCTCTAAATGATGTCTCAATGTTGTTTTAGTCTCTGCAGTCTGATAAAAGAAACCTGTGTTAGGTTAACCACAATACCAATCAAAACCTGTTTCTTCTCGACATGTCAGTTCTCCAAATAAACGAGGATGTAAATGGTCTCAAAGCTAAAACAGTGTTACACATGATAAAAATCCTACCAGATTATTTGCCTATTCAACAATAGATTAGGTACAATGGAAAGAAAACATTAAAACAGTCTTACAAACATTACAATTTAAATATCACAAAACATTTTGTCCTAGATGATTTCCCTTTGAAGAGGTTTTCACTCACAGGTTTCCCTTAACTGTTTTCCCCCTCATTGATTCAGGGATCATTCAGCTAATTGCTTTTATGTGAGTAGTCCTGACTCCAGGCCTCATCCCAGCCCTCCTGGGGGGGAGGACGGCCTGGCTCGTTCCACAATTAATTCAACTCCATTAAATGCGAGTGCTGAGGGTAGTGTGGGTAAGGTGTGTTCTGGTGGAACAAAAGCGCAAACAACACACACACACACACATGCACACACATAAACACATGCAGACATACAAACACACACACAAAAACACACACACACACATACACATTACCAGTCAATTCCAACCTCAGAAGATTTAAGATCACATAATTCTACAGGGTCCAACCAGTCTACTGCTTCATCCCAACCTCCTACTGGAAAAAATTCAGTCTGTTTGACTTTTTCCACATTTTGTTAAGTTACAGCCTTTTTCTAAAATCAATTAAATAAATCAATTTCCTCATCAATCTACACACTACACCACATAACAACAACGCGATAACAGGTTTTTCCGATTTAAACCCCCCCCCCAGAAATACCTTATTTACACAGGTGTTCAGACCGTTCACTATGAGACTCGATATTGAGCTCAGTTACATCCTGTTTCCACTGATCATCCTTAAGATGTTTCTACAACTTGATTGAAGTCCACCTGTGGTAAATTCAATTGATTGGACATAATTTGGAACGGCACACACCTGTCTATATAAGGTCCCACAGTTGACAGTGCATGTCAGAGCAAAAACCAAGCCATGATGAGGTCGAAGGAATTGTCCGTAGAGGTCAGAGGTCATGTCGAGGAACAGATCTGAGGAAGGGTACCAAAAATGTTCTGCAGTACTGAAGGTCCCCAAAAACATAGTGGCCTCCATCCATCATTTTTAAATGGAAGAAGCTTAGAACCACCTAGACTCTTCCTATAGATGGCCAAACTGAGAAATCAGTGGAGAAGGACCTTGGTCATGGAGGTGACCAAGAACCCGATGGTCACTTTAACAGAGCTCCAGAATTCCTCTGTGGAGATGAGAGAACCTTCCAGAAGGGACAACCATCTCTGCAGCATTCCACCAATCAGGCCTTTATGATACCAGGTTATAGAGGATGGAGCAGGGGACTTTTATATAGAGGTT
The DNA here is from genome assembly GCF_036934945.1 of Oncorhynchus masou masou. Taxonomy (NCBI): domain Eukaryota; kingdom Metazoa; phylum Chordata; class Actinopteri; order Salmoniformes; family Salmonidae; genus Oncorhynchus; species Oncorhynchus masou. The sequence continues at coordinate 3,686,538 of NC_088240.1, forward strand.
ATAGAGGATGGAGCAGGAGACTTTTATATAGAGGTTATAGAGGATGGAGCAGGGGACTGTTATATAGAGGTTATAGAGGATGGAGCAGGGGACTGTTATATAGAGGTTATATAGGTTGGAGCAGGAGACTGTTATATAGAGGTTATAGAGGTTGGAGCAGGGGACTGTTATATACATATAGAGGATGGAGCAGGGGACTGTTATATAGAGGTTATAGAGGTTGGAGCAGGGGACTGTTATATAGAGGTTATAGAGGTTGGAGCAGGGGACTGTTATATACATATAGAGGCTGGAGCAGGGGACTGTTATATAGAGGTTATAGAGGATGGAGCAGGGGACTGTTATATAGAGGTTATATAGGTTGGAGCAGGAGACTGTTATATACATATAGAGGTTGGAGCAGGGGACTTTTATATAGAGGTTATAGAGGATGGAGCAGGAGACTGTTATATAGAGGTTATAGAGGTTGGAGCAGGGGACTTTATATAGAGGTTATAGAGGATGGAGCAGGGGACTGTTATATAGAGGTTATAGAGGTTGGAGCAGGAGACTGTTATATACATATAGAGGTTGGAGCAGGGGACTGTTATATAGAGGTTATATAGGTTGGAGCAGGAGACTGTTATATACATATAGAGGATGGAGCAGGGGACTGTTATATAGAGGTTATATAGGTTGGAGCAGGAGACTGTTATATACATATAGAGGATGGAGCAGGGGACTGTTATATAGAGGTTATATAGGTTGGAGCAGGAGACTGTTATATACATATAGAGGTTGGAGCAGGAGACTGTTATATAGAGGTTATAGAGGTTGGAGCAGGAGACTGTTATATACATATAGAGGTTGGAGCAGGGGACTGTTATATAGAGGTTATAGAGGATGGAGCAGGAGACTGTTATATAGAGGTTATATAGGTTGGAGCAGGAGGCTATTATATACATATAGAGGTTGGAGCAGGGGACTGTTATATAGAGGTTATATAGGTTGGAGCAGGGACTGTTATATACATATAGAGGTTGGAGCAGGAGACTATTATATACATATAGAGGTTGGAGCAGGGGACTGTTATATAGAGGTTATATAGGTTGGAGCAGGAGACTGTTATATACATATAGAGGTTGGAGCAGGGGACTTTTATATAGAGGTTATAGAGGATGGAGCAGGGGACTGTTATATAGAGGTTATATAGGTTGGAGCAGGAGACTGTTATATACATATAGAGGTTGGAGCAGGGGACTGTTATATAGAGGTTATATAGGTTGGAGCAGGAGACTGTTATATACATATAGAGGTTGGAGCAGGGGACTTTTATATAGAGGTTATAGAGGATGGAGCAGGGGACTGTTATATAGAGGTTATATAGGTTGGAGCAGGAGACTGTTATATAGAGGTTATAGAGGTTGGAGCAGGGGACTGTTATATAGAGGTTATATAGGTTGGAGCAGGAGACTGTTATATACATATAGAGGTTGGAGCAGGGGACTGTTATATAGAGGTTATATAGGTTGGAGCAGGAGACTGTTATATACATATAGAGGTTGGAGCAGGGGACTTTTATATAGAGGTTATAGAGGATGGAGCAGGGGACTGTTATATAGAGGTTATATAGGTTGGAGCAGGAGACTGTTATATACATATAGAGGTTGGAGCAGGGGACTTTTATATAGAGGTTATAGAGGTTGGAGCAGGGACTGTTATATAGAGGTTATAGAGGTTGGAGCAGGGGACTGTTATATAGAGGTTATATAGGTTGGAGCAGGAGGCTATTATATACATATAGAGGTTGGAGCAGGGGACTGTTATATAGAGGTTATATAGGTTGGAGCAGGAGACTGTTATATACATATAGAGGTTGGAGCAGGGGACTGTTATATAGAGGTTATATAGGTTGGAGCAGGAGACTGTTATATACATATAGAGGTTGGAGCAGGGGACTGTTATATAGAGGTTATATAGGTTGGAGCAGGAGACTGTTATATACATATAGAGGTTGGAGCAGGGGACTTTATATAGAGGTTATAGAGGATGGAGCAGGGGACTGTTATATAGAGGTTATATAGGTTGGAGCAGGAGGCTATTATATACATATAGAGGTTGGAGCAGGGGACTGTTATATAGAGGTTATATAGGTTGGAGCAGGAGACTGTTATATACATATAGAGGTTGGAGCAGGGGACTGTTATATAGAGGTTATATAGGTTGGAGCAGGAGACTGTTATATACATATAGAGGTTGGAGCAGGGACTGTTATATAGAGGTTATATAGGTTGGAGCAGGAGACTGTTATATAGAGGTTATAGAGGTTGGAGCAGGAGACTGTTATATAGAGGTTATAGAGGTTGGAGCAGGGGACTGTTATATAGAGGTTATATAGGTTGGAGCAGGAGACTGTTATATACATATAGAGGTTGGAGCAGGGGACTTTTATATAGAGGTTATAGAGGATGGAGCAGGGGACTGTTATATAGAGGTTATATAGGTTGGAGCAGGAGGCTATTATATACATATAGAGGTTGGAGCAGGGGACTGTTATATAGAGGTTATATAGGTTGGAGCAGGAGACTGTTATATACATATAGAGGTTGGAGCAGGGGACTGTTATATAGAGGTTATAGAGGATGGAGCAGGAGACTGTTATATAGAGGTTATAGAGGTTGGAGCAGGGGACTTTTATATAGAGGTTATAGAGGATGGAGCAGGGGACTGTTATATAGAGGTTATAGAGGTTGGAGCAGGAGACTGTTATATACATATAGAGGTTGGAGCAGGGGACTGTTATATAGAGGTTATATAGGTTGGAGCAGGAGACTGTTATATACATATAGAGGATGGAGCAGGGGACTGTTATATAGAGGTTATATAGGTTGGAGCAGGAGACTGTTATATACATATAGAGGATGGAGCAGGGGACTGTTATATAGAGGTTATATAGGTTGGAGCAGGAGACTGTTATATACATATAGAGGTTGGAGCAGGGGACTGTTATATAGAGGTTATAGAGGATGGAGCAGGAGACTGTTATATAGAGGTTATATAGGTTGGAGCAGGAGACTATTATATACATATAGAGGTTGGAGCAGGGGACTGTTATATAGAGGTTATAGAGGATGGAGCAGGGGACTGTTATATAGAGGTTATAGAGGATGGAGCAGGGGACTGTTATATAGAGGTTATATAGGTTGGAGCAGGAGACTGTTATATAGAGGTTATATAGGTTGGAGCAGGAGACTGTTATATACATATAGAGGTTGGAGCAGGGGACTGTTATATAGAGGTTATATAGGTTGGAGCAGGAGACTGTTATATACATATAGAGGTTGGAGCAGGGACTGTTATATAGAGGTTATATAGGTTGGAGCAGGAGACTGTTATATACATATAGAGGTTGGAGCAGGGGACTTTTATATAGAGGTTATAGAGGATGGAGCAGGAGACTGTTATATAGAGGTTATAGAGGTTGGAGCAGGGGACTTTTATATAGAGGTTATAGAGGATGGAGCAGGGGACTGTTATATAGAGGTTATAGAGGTTGGAGCAGGAGACTGTTATATACATATAGAGGTTGGAGCAGGGGACTGTTATATAGAGGTTATAGAGGTTGGAGCAGGGACTGTTATATACATATAGAGGTTGGAGCAGGGGACTGTTATATAGAGGTTATATAGGTTGGAGCAGGAGACTGTTATATACATATAGAGGTTGGAGCAGGGGACTGTTATATAGAGGTTATAGAGGTTGGAGCAGGAGACTGTTATATACATATAGAGGTTGGAGCAGGGGACTGTTATATAGAGGTTATAGAGGTTGGAGCAGGGGACTGTTATATAGAGGTTATATAGGTTGGAGCAGGAGACTATTATATACATATAGAGGTTGGAGCAGGGGACTGTTATATAGAGGTTATATAGGTTGGAGCAGGAGACTGTTATATACATATAGAGGTTGGAGCAGGGGACTGTTATATAGAGGTTATAGAGGATGGAGCAGGGGACTGTTATATAGAGGTTATATAGGTTGGAGCAGGAGACTGTTATATACATATAGAGGTTGGAGCAGGGGACTGTTATATAGAGGTTATATAGGTTGGAGCAGGAGACTGTTATATACATATAGAGGTTGGAGCAGGGGACTGTTATATAGAGGTTATAGAGGATGGAGCAGGGGACTGTTATATAGAGGTTATATAGGTTGGAGCAGGAGACTGTTATATACATATAGAGGTTGGAGCAGGGGACTGTTATATAGAGGTTATAGAGGATGGAGCAGGGGACTGTTATATAGAGGTTATATAGGTTGGAGCAGGAGACTTATAGAGGTTGGAGCAGGGGACTGTTATATAGAGGTTATAGAGGTTGGAGCAGGGGACTGTTATATAGAGGTTATAGAGGTTGGAGCAGGGGACTGTTATATAGAGGTTATATAGGTTGGAGCAGGAGACTTTATATACATTATAGAGGTTGGAGCAGGGGACTGTTATATAGAGGTTATAGAGGTTGGAGCAGGAGACTATTATATACATATAGAGGTTGGAGCAGGGGACTGATATATAGAGGTTATAGAGGTTGGAGCAGGGGACTGTTATATAGAGGTTATAGAGGTTGGAGCAGCAGACTATTATATACATATAGAGGTTGGAGCAGGGGACTGATATATAGAGGTTATAGAGGTTGGAGCAGGGGACTGTTATATAGAGGTTATAGAAGTTGGAGCAGGGGACTGTTATATAGAGGTTATAGAAGTTGGAGCAGGGGACTGTTATATAGAGGTTATAGAGGTTGGAGCAGGAGACTATTATATACATATAGAGGTTGGAGCAGGGGACTGTTATATACATATAGAGGTTGGAGCAGGGGACTGTTATATAGAGGTTATAGAAGTTGGAGCAGGGGACTGTTATATACATATAGAGGTTGGAGCAGGGGACTGTTATATAGAGTTTATAGAGGTTGGAGCAGGGGACTGTTATATAGAGGTTATAGAGGATGGAGCAGGGGACTGTTATATAGAGGTTATAGAGGATGGAGCAGGGGACTGTTATATAGAGGTTATAGAAGTTGGGTTGGAGCAGGGGACTGTTATATAGAGGTTATATAGGTTGGAGGTTTATATACATATAGAGGTTGGAGCAGGGGACTGTTATATAGAGGTTATAGAAGTTGGAGCAGGGGACTGTTATATACAGGTTATAGAGGTTGGAGCAGGGGACTGTTATATAGAGGTTATATAGGTTGGAGCAGGAGACTATTATATACATATAGAGGTTGGAGCAGGGGACTGTTATATAGAGGTATAGAGGTTGGAGCAGGGGACTGTTATATAGAGGTTATAGAGGTTGGAGCAGGGGACTGTTATATACATATAGAGGTTGGAGCAGGGGACTGTTATATAGAGTTTATAGAGGTTGGAGCAGGGGACTGTTATATAGAGGTTATAGAAGTTGGAGCAGGGGACTGTTATATAGAGGTTATAGAAGTTGGAGCAGGGGACTGTTATATACATATAGAGGTTGGAGCAGGGGACTGTTATATAGAGGTTATAGAAGTTGGAGCAGGGGACTGTTATATACATATAGAGGTTGGAGCAGGGGACTGTTATATACATATAGAGGTTGGAGCAGGAGACTGTTATATACATATAGAGGTTGGAGCAGGGGACTGTTATATAGAGTTTATAGAAGTTGGAGCAGGGGACTGTTATATAGAGGTTATAGAAGTTGGAGCAGGGGACTGTTATATACATATAGAGGTTGGAGCAGGGGACTGTTATATAGAGGTTATAGAGGTTGGAGCAGGGGACTGTTATATAGAGGTTATAGAAGTTGGAGCAGGGGACTGTTATATAGAGGTTATAGAGGTTGTAGCAGGGAGACTGTTATATACATATAGAGGTTGGAGCAGGGGACTGTTATATAGAGGTTATAGAAGTTGGAGCAGGGGACTGTTATATAGAGGTTATAGAGGTTGGATAGCAGGGGACTGTTATATAGAGGTTATAGAGGTTGGAGCAGGAGGCTATTATATACATATAGAGGTTGGAGCAGGGGACTGTTATATAGAGGTTATAGAGGTTGGAGCAGGAGACTGTTATATACATATAGAGGTTGGAGCAGGGGACTGTTATATAGAGGTTATAGAAGTTGGAGCAGGGGACTGTTATATAGAGGTTATATAGGTTGTAGCAGGAGACTGTTATATACATATAGAGGTTGGAGCAGGAGACTGTTATATAGAGGTTATAGAGGATGGAGCAGGGGACTGTTATATAGAGGTTATATAGGTTGTAGCAGGAGACTGTTATATACATATAGAGGTTGGAGCAGGAGACTGTTATATACATATAGAGGTTGGAGCAGGGGACTGTTATATAGAGGTTATAGAGGATGGAGCAGGAGACTGTTATATACATATAGAGGTTGGAGCAGGGGACTGTTATATAGAGGTTATAGAGGTTGGAGCAGGAGACTGTTATATACATATAGAGGTTGGAGCAGGGGACTGTTATATAGAGGTTATATAGGTTGTAGCAGGAGACTGTTATATACATATAGAGGTTGGAGCAGGGGACTGTTATATAGAGGTTATAGAAGTTGGAGCAGGGGACTGTTATATAGAGGTTATAGAGGTTGTAGCAGGGAGACTGTTATATACATATAGAGGTTGGAGCAGGGGACTGTTATATACATATAGAGGTTGGAGCAGGGGACTGTTATATAGAGGTTATAGAGGATGGAGCAGGGGACTGTTATATACATATAGAGGATGGAGCAGGGGACTGTTATATACATATAGAGGATGGAGCAGGGGACTGTTATATACATATAGAGGATGGAGCAGGGGACTGTTATATAGAGGTTATAGAGGATGGAGCATATACATATAGAGGTTGGAGCAGGGGACTGTTATATAGAGGTTATAGAGAGCAGGGACTGTTATATAGAGGTTATAGAGGATGGAGCAGGAGACTATTATATACATATAGAGGATGGAGCAGGGGACTGTTATATAGAGGTTATAGAGGTTGGAGCAGGAGACTGTTATATAGAGGTTATAGAGGATGGAGCAGGGGACTGTTATATAGAGGTTATAGAGGATGGAGCAGGAGACTGTTATATACATATAGAGGATGGAGCAGGGGACTGTTATATAGAGGTTATAGAGGTTGGAGCAGGAGACTGTTATATAGAGGTTATAGAAGTTGGAGCAGGAGACTGTTATATAGAGGTTATAGAGGATGGAGCAGGAGACTGTTATATACATATAGAGGATGGAGCAGGGGACTGTTATATAGAGGTTATAGAGGTTGGAGCAGGAGACTGTTATATAGAGGTTATAGAAGTTGGAGCAGGAGACTGTTATATAGAGGTTATAGAGGATGGAGCAGGGGACTGTTATATACATTTACATTTGGACATTTATAGTCAGGTTTAGCAGGTTGGAGCAGGAGACTTATCCAGAGGGACTTTATAAATTGGTGAATTCACCTTCTGACATCCAGTGGAACAGGGGACTTTATAATAGTGCATTAAGTCATTAGGTTGGGAGCAGGAGACTGTTATATAGAGGTTATAGAGGTTGGAGAAGACTGATTACTTATGGAGCCTATCCTAGGTATTCCTGTTATAGAGGTGGGGTTTCAGGTGTTATATAGGAAGGTGGTGATTGACTCCGCTGTCCTGGAGCGGGGACGTTATATAGAGGTTTGTTCCACCATTGGGGGGGACTGTTATATAGAGGTTATAGAACAGTTTTGACTTATATAGGCTGAGCAGGGAACTGTACTTCCTCAATGGTAGGGGAGGGGAGCAGGCCAGAGGATGGATGAACGGGTGCCTTGTTATATGTAGGGCCTGATCAGAGCCTGGAGGTACTGCGGTGCCGAGGAGACTGTTAGCTCCGTAGGCAAGCACCATGGTCTATATAGCGGATGCGAGCTTCAACTGGAAGCCAGTGGAGAGAGCGGAGGAGCGGGGTGACGTGAGAGAACTTGGGAAGGTTATACATATAGAGGATGGAGCAGGGGACTGTTATATAGAGGTTATATAGGTTGGAGCAGGAGGCTATTATATACATATAGAGGTTGGAGCAGGAGACTATTATATACATATAGAGGTTGGAGCAGGGGACTGTTATATAGAGGTTATAGAGGTTGGAGCAGGAGACTATTATATACATATAGAGGTTGGAGCAGGAGACTATTATATACATATAGAGGTTGGAGCAGGGGACTGTTATACACATATAGAGGATGGAGCAGGGGACTGTTATATAGAGGTTATAGAGGTTGGAGCAGGGGACTGTTATATACATATAGAGGATGGAGCAGGGGACTGTTATATAGAGGTTATAGAGGTTGGAGCAGGGGACTGATATATAGAGCTTATAGAGGTTGGAGCAGGGGACTGTTATATAGAGGTTATATAGGTTGGAGCAGGAGACTGTTATATACATATAGAGGATGGAGCAGGGGACTGTTATATAGAGGTTATATAGGTTGGAGCAGGAGACTGTTATATACATATAGAGGTTGGAGCAGGAGACTGTTATATAGAGGTTATAGAAGTTGGAGCAGGGGACTGTTATATAGAGGTTATAGAAGTTGGAGCAGGGGACTGTTATATAGAGGTTATATAGGTTGGAGCAGGAGACTGTTATATAGAGGTTATAGAGGTTGGAGCAGGGGACTGTTATATAGAGTTTATAGAGGTTGGAGCAGGGGACTGTTATATAGAGGTTATATAGGTTGGAGCAGGAGACTGTTATATAGAGGTTATAGAGGTTGGAGCAGGGGACTGTTATATAGAGGTTATAGAGGTTGGAGCAGGGGACTGTTATATAGAGGTTATAGAGGTTGGAGCAGGAGACTTTTATATAGAGGTTATAGAGGTTGGAGCAGGGGACTGTTATATAGAGGTTATATAGGTTGGAGCAGGAGACTGTTATATAGAGGTTATAGAGGATGGAGCAGGAGACTATTATATACATATAGAGGTTGGAGCAGGGGACTGTTATATAGAGGTTATAGAGGATGGAGCAGGGGACTGTTATATAGAGGTTATAGAGGTTGGAGCAGGAGACTATTATATACATATAGAGGTTGGAGCAGGGGACTGTTATATACATATAGAGGTTGGAGCAGGGGACTGTTATATAGAGGTTGGAGCAGGGGACTATTATATACATATAGAGGTTGGAGCAGGGGACTGTTATATAGAGGTTATAGAGGTTGGAGCAGGGGACTATTATATAGAGGTTGGAGCAGGGGACTATTATATACATATAGAGGTTGGAGCAGGGGACTGTTATATAGAGGTTATAGAGGTTGGAGCAGGGGACAATTATATAGAGGTTGGAGCAGGGGACTATTATATACATATAGAGGTTGGAGCAGGGGACTGTTATATAGAGGTTATAGAGGATGGAGAAGGGGACTGTTATATAGAGGTTGGAGCAGGGGACTGTTATATAGAGGTTGGAGCAGGGGACTGTTATATAGAGGTTATAGAGGTTGGAACAGGGGACTATTATATACATATAGAGGTTGTAGCAGGGAGACTGTTATATAGAGGTTATAGAGGTTGGAGCAGGGGACTGTTATATAGAGGTTATAGAGGTTGGAGCAGGGGACTGTTATATAGAGGTTATAGAGGTTGGAGCAGGAGACTATTATATACATATAGAGGATGGAGCAGGGGACTGTTATATAGAGGTTATAGAGGTTGGAGCAGGGGACTGTTATATAGAGGTTATAGAGGATGGAGCAGGAGACTGTTATATAGAGGTTATAGAGGATGGAGCAGGGGACTGTTATATACATATAGAGGCTGGAGCAGGGGACTGTTATATAGAGGTTATAGAGGCTGGAGCAGGGGACTGTTATATAGATGTTATAGAGGTTGGAGCAGGAGACTATTATATAAATGACTTAAATGTAAATGTAATATAGAGGTTGTAGCAGGGAGACTGTTATATAGAGATTATAGAGGCTGGAGCAGGGGACTGTTATATAGAGGTTATATAGGTTGGAGCAGGGGACTGTTATATAGAGGTTATAGAGGTTGGAGCAGGGGACTGTTATATACATATAGAGGTTGTAGCAGGGAGACTGTTATATAGAGGTTATAGAGGCTGGAGCAGGGGTCTGTTATATAGAGGTTATAGAGGTTGGAGCAGGGGACTGTTATATAGAGGTTATAGAGGTTGGAGCAGGAGACTATTATATACATATAGAGGCTGGAGCAGGGGACTGATATATAGAGGTTATAGAGGATGGAGCAGGGGACTATTATATAGAGGTTATAGAAGTTGGAGCAGGGGACTATTATATACATATAGAGGTTGGAGCAGGGGACTGTTATATAGAGGTTATAGAGGTTGGAGCAGGGGACTATTATATAGAGGTTATAGAAGTTGGAGCAGGGGACTATTATATAGAGGTTATAGAAGTTGGAGCAGGGGACTGTTATATACATATAGAGGATGGAGCAGGGGACTGTTATATAGAGGTTATAGAGGTTGGAGCAGGGGACTATTATATAGAGGTTATAGAAGTTGGAGCAGGGGACTATTATATACATATAGAGGTTGGAGCAGGGGACTGTTATATAGAGGTTGGAGCAGGGGACTGTTATATAGAGGTTATAGAGGTTGGAGCAGGGGACTATTATATAGAGGTTATAGAGGTTGGAGCAGGAGACTGTTATATACATATAGAGGTTGGAGCAGGGGACTATTATATACATATAGAGGTTGGAGCAGGGGACTGTTATATAGAGGTTATAGAGGTTGGAGCAGGAGACTATTATATACATATAGAGGCTGGAGCAGGGGACTGTTATATAGAGGTTGGAGCAGGGGACTGTTATATAGAGGTTATAGAGGTTGGAGCAGGGGACTATTATATACATATAGAGGTTGGAGCAGGGGACTGTTATATAGAGGTTATAGAGGTTGGAGCAGGAGACTATTATATACATATAGAGGCTGGAGCAGGGGACTGTTATATAGAGGTTGGAGCAGGGGACTGTTATATAGAGGTTATAGAGGTTGGAGCAGGGGACTATTATATACATATAGAGGTTGGAGCAGGGGACTGTTATATAGAGGTTATTGAGGTTGGAGCAGGAGACTGCCACGCTGGGCGATCGTGTAGCAGTTGTTGTGGGCTTGTTAAGTGCTTTGCTCAAGGGCACCACGGCAGGGCAATGGCATCTAGGACTCAATTCCAGCAACCTTTTGGTTGTCGGCTCTCTTCTCGCCAGATTTTTTCCCCTTCAGACCCGGAATTCAAACGAGCAACCCTCCGGTTGCTGGTTCACCTAACGACCCTCCAGCACACCTGCCGCCCCATGAGTCACTCTGCCGTCATCCACACTCTGAATCTCTCCAGCCCCCGGTGTCTCATCCACACTCTGAATCTCCCCAGCCCCTGGTGTCTCATCCACACTCTGAATCTCTCCAGCCCCTGGTGTCTCATCCACACTCTGAATCTCCCCAGCCCCTGGTGTCTCATCCACACTCTGAATCTCCCCAGCCCCTGGTGTCTCACCAACACTCTGAATCTCTCCAGCCCCTGGTGTCTCATCCACACTCTGAATCTCTCCAGCCCCTGTTGTCTCATCAACACTCTGAATCTCTCCAGCCCCTGGTGTCTCATCCACACTCTGAATCTCTCCAGCCCCTGGTGTCTCATCCACACTCTGAATCTCTCCAGCCCCCGGTGTCTCATCCACACTCTGAATCTCTCCAGCCCCCGGTGTCTCATCCACACTCTGAATCTCTCCAGCCCCTGGTGTCTCATTCGGTTACGCTGAATTCTGACGATGAAGGAGGACATGTGACCACGTGTGATTGGTAAATAATTACCCGTGGTAACATTTCTACTCGTAATTGAGCATAAATTCCTCCATGTACTGCACACAGTGTGTTACCTTCTCAGTGATACAGTAACAACCTGCTTATTATACACAAATATGTATACTGACAGATCATTTGCCATGTGTCCCCTTTGATTGTGTACTTTTACACCATGACTCTTCGGGATATAACGGACCTGTACATGTGTGCTTCCTTCCCTTTTAAACGAGGTGGCTTGGGTTTCCATGCTTTATGATCAGTTGTGAACTCACTCTCAGCGGAGGGCTTTCCTTGGATGTAGCTTCTTCGCCAAATGAAAAGCCATGTCAATCCAGCTGAATGGCTCCATTAGAATGGGATTGGTTTCATTGAAGAGACATGAACCTATTTTCCATATGCCTTGAGGACTATATCTGAGTCCCAAATGACACTATATTCTCCCTGTAATGCACTACTTTAGTCCTGGGCCCTATAGAACCCTATTCCCTATGTAGTGCACTACTTTATACCAGAGCCCTATGGCACCCTATTCCCTATGTAGTGCACTACTTTATACCAGAGCCCTATGGCACCCTATTCCCTATGTAGTGCACTACTTTATACCAGAGCCCTATGGTACCCTATTCCCTATTAGTGCACTACTTTATACCAGAGCCCTATGGCACCCTATTCCCTATGTAGTGCACTACTTTATACCAGAGCCCTATGACACCCTATTCCCTATGTAGTGCACTACTTTATACCAGAGCCCTATGGCACCCTATTCCCTATGTAATGCACTACTTTAGACCAAAGCCCTATTCCCTACCAAGTGCACTACTTTAGGCCAGGGCCCTAGGGAATAGAGTGCCGTTTGGAACGAATATACCCTTCTTCTTTTAGTTGACACATACATAAGACCCACGTCCTCTCTATTCCTCCTTCCTGTCTCCCACAGCAGCTGTTTTGCCTGGTTAGGAGATAACAGCCAATCCCCAAGTGAATAGGTACCTCTTGCCCTTTACCTTGTCACACAGTGCTTAACAACGGCCTCCCGTCCCCAACCAATATAGCAGGGACACATGCCCCCCGTCCCCAACCAACATAGCAGGGACACATGCCCCCCCCCTCCCCCAAGTCCTCATCTAATATAATCAGGACACATTGACAGGTGAAGTAAGCTAAGAGAAGATTCTCACTCCCCTGTGTGGGTGGCAAGGTTCATAGAATAGTACATTTTTTTTCTCCAAAAAATCAATTGACTTCTGTTATTCATTCAGCACACAGGCAGCATTGCTGTAGATCATCAATTCAACTTGAAGAGGACCCATCATTTGCATTCATCCTCTACCTGAGAGACTGGCAAAAGGAACAAGGCATTTCACGCCTGTGGTGCTGATTCGACGTGACCGTGTGTTTTTTTTTTAGGTACTCACAAAAGGTTCTAGTTTATCAGCTTCTTAAAGAGGAAAGTTGAGCAGGGAACTGGATGATTGAAGATTTCCCGGTAGATTTTATGCATACTTACAAACTCACAGTTTATGAGTAATCGTTCAGACTAAGGGGCCTGTGGGCCTTCCATTTTATAACATGTTTTCTCATAGGTTTATTTCAATCTCTAATTAAACATAGCCCACAGGATCGCCATCAGGGCACATTTAAACAAAAATAAGGTCTTTCATTATGGATGTTGTTTAGAATCAAATCAAATCAAATCAAATTTGATTTGTCACATACACATGGTTAGCAGATGTTAATGCGAGTGTAGCGAAATGCTTGTGCTTCTAGTTCCGACAATGCAGTAATAACCAACAAGTAATCTAACTAACAATTCCTAAACTACTGTCTTAAAAACAGTGTAAGGGGATAAAGATGTTGTTTAGAGAGAAATTACACAAGCTAACACCTGACACTTGACACACAAAAGGGTGATGTGAAGAAAAGAGCAACGGTATATTTAGTTCGGATAAATAGGTGTTGGGTTCTCTCAGCTACGGCGCTCGTACGACACACTGTTCCCTGGGCGGCACACGACTCTTGAGACGGTCCCACGGGGCTCTGTTCAAAAGTAGCACACTTTAAAAAGGGGAAAGGGCGCCATTGAGGATGCACCCACATACTATTATAAATACTTTCTAAAAAATGTACCGAATTTAGGCACAGACAGGAGTATTGGAGCATGTCATTTAAGGTCATGAAGGATGAAGTATTCTCCTATTATAGAATTCTCCTATAATAATACCAGTATTCTCCTATAATAGTACCAGTATTCTCAAATAATAACACCAGTATTCTCCTATAATAGTACCAGTATTCTCCTATAATAGTACCAGTATTCTCCTATAATAATACCAGTATTCTCCTATAATAATACCAGTATTCTCCTATAATAATACCAGTATTCTCCTGTAATAATACCAGTATTCTCCTATAATAGTACCAGTATTCTCCTATAATAGTACCAGTATTCTCCTATAATAATACCAGTATTCTCCTATAATAATACCAGTATTCTCCTATAATAATACCAGTATTCTCCTATAATAATACCAGTATTCTCCTATTATAGTAGCTGTATACTATTAACCCAGTCCACAAGATGTGACCACCTACATAATGGTTTGGCTTTTAGTCAGTCAATACTACGGGCACATCCCAATGGTTTGGCTTTTAGTCAGTCAATACTACGGGCGCATCCCAATGGTTTGGCTTTTAGTCAGTCAATACTGGGGTGCGCATCTGAAACGCCACCACGCTGTATCCCCAAGGCAGTGCACTCTTTTTATTTTTAAACTAGGGCCGATAGAGATCTGCTCAAAAAGTAGCACACTATATAGAGAATAGGGTTGTTATTTGGGACACATGCTCACAAATAGTCATAAATCAATTACACCAGCGTGGCAAAACATCTCTTAAATTATATCAAAATGTTGTGTTAATGCTACATGTCGCTAATGCTACATGTCGCTAATGCTACATGTCGCCAATGCTACATGTCACTAATGCTACATGTCGCTAATGCTACATGTCGCCAATGCTACATGTCGCCAATGCTACAAGTCACTAATGCTACATGTCGCCAATGCTACATGTCACTAATGCTACATGTCACTAATGCTACATGTCGCTAATGCTACATGTCGCTAATGCTACATGTCGCCAATGCTACATGTCACTAATGCTACATGTCACTAATGCTACATGTCGCTAATGCAACATGTCGCTAATGCTACATGTCTATTTAACTTGAATCCTTTGATCCTGTTGCCTAATTAAACTGTCATTGCTCTGGCATATCACCGGATGACAGTAAGAATAGCAATAATGATCCAGGAAATTGATTTTAAAAAAAAATTATAGATCAATAATGTACTGAACAGAATTTGACCCATTACACAACACAGCATGGCGTCATTATAGCGTAGTTGTATGTCGCCTTGGCTTTTATCTTAGTTATATGTCACATAGTGTACTAAAGGTTGTGAGATGATGTCCTGGTTCTAATAAGGCATGTAATACTGATGTTGACCTGCATTACAGTATGGAAAGTGGATATGTATCCTTTGCCTTCTCATCTAGTTTAAGGCAGTTTAATAGACGTTTTGGAATACTATGAGTTATGTTAACATCCTGTCCTCTGAGAGGAATATCCTCTCTCTTTATAAGAGAGTTTAAGAGATTATAAAGAGTTTACAGAGAGAGTTTAGAGAGAGTTTACAGGAGTTTAGAGAGAGAACTGCGGGGCCATAACTCTGTATTTGACAGAAGCTATCTACAGGCGAGTTGTTGAGTGTGTAATTCAATGACCGCTGATTCAATAGAAGGATCTGAGGGGACAACGAGTGCAACTCCAGTGTACTGACACAGAGACACCTGCTTTGTCCCAAATTGTACCCTATTCCTTAAAGTGTGCACTACTTTTGACCAGAGTTTGGTCAAAAGTAGTGCACTACATAGGGAATAGGGTGCCATTTTTTGATTCATTCCCAACAGACGCCTAGGCAATTCACAGCACAGGAGAACTGGCAATGCAATTCAGACCCATCTGGGGTTATAGAGGTAAAACACAAGTACATTACCTGAGAGACTTTAACCTATTTTGGTCCCTGTGTGCTACAGTGTACATGACACAGGTGTGCAGGCAAATGAGTAGGCTGCTGAAGAGTCTGTCTTATGGAAACCTACAAATACTTTTTTAGTAAAACAAAAAACAAAGTAAATACAGTATATTTTCTGCGTAGGCTATCATGTGATGGCTATCCTGTGAAAAGAGAAGTATCATTCCAAGTTTTTGAAGTAAATAACAAGGTTGTCCCGTGTTACCATTAAAACGAGACAATTCTGCCATTTTAGAGTAACGATTGTGAAATCACCCCCGGGACTCGTCTTCGTCTGGTAATAAAACCTCGCTCTCAAAAACAGGGAAATGTTAATTAAGCTCTAATTTTAGCAGCCAGCTAGCGACTTGACACTCTGGCAATGTGATATTATTTTTGCTGCTGGAACTTCGGTCTGTGTTTCTGCTTTAACCCTGAGCTAACCTTGGAGGAGAACAAAGCAACAATACCAACAACAACAACAACAACAACAAAAGACAAAAGGAAGGAACCAAAGTGTAGCAGTATCCTCCTCATTACCATCTAGTCAGGTCCAACAAATAGCGATACCAAACAGAAAGGAAAAGTCCATAAAACTAACGCACCGATTTCAATCTCCTCCTCGTCCTTATTACAGTGACAAGTCACAACCAATACGCAACAACAGGATTCAAAAGTTGGATTTATGATGTACATATATATGACTAACTGATAAATATGCAATCATTAGATGTGGGTTCGATTAGCAAGAGCTCTTCCGTGTTGCGTGGAAGAGTGGACATCTTACATGCTTTTAGATAGGACTTGGTTTGGAGAGGCTCTGTTTATCTGTTCAAGTATTTGTTTGTCTCTGCCTGTATAATTTGAGCTGGAGAACCAGTGCTGTACATACGTGGGTGTTTGGAAGGGAGACGGTCCAAGAGTCTGGAGGCAAGATGTGCTCTATGAAGAGAGAGAGAGAGAGAGACACTGGGAGTGCCGGCTTAGAAAATGTTACATTTTTTATATTTTATGTAACCAGGGGAAAACTTTAAATATTAATGTACTTTATGTAACTAGCGGGAAATGTAAATAAAAGGTTAAAATGTAAATTTAAATATGTATTTTATACTATTTTATTTTCACCAGAAAATCCCCTAGAGCCTGATTCAGAGTTGTACACCGTTCTTAGCCACGCCTTTCTTAAACACGTCAGTAGTTTGTATTCAGACTTACCTTATGAAGTGGCGTAATGGGCTTTGCAGGTGTCGTTACCTGGCGCTCGCTGAACAAATGTAATTCAAATCGCTGAAAACCCTCCAACTTGGTGGCGAACAGATTTTCTCGTGGAGTATTAATCAAATCAAATTGTATTGGTCAGATACACATGGTTAGCAGATGTTAATGGTCACATGGTTAGCAGATGTTAATGGTCACATGGTTAGCAGATGTTAATGGTCACATGGTTAGCAGATGTTAATGGTCACATGGTTAGCAGATGTTAATGGTCACATGGTTAGCAGATGTTAATGGTCACATGGTTAGCAGATGTTAATGGTCACATGGTTAGCAGATGTTAATGGTCACATGGTTAGCAGATGTTAATGGTCACATGGTTAGCAGATGTTAATGGTCACATGGTTAGCAGATGTTTTAATGGTCACATGGTTAGCAGATGTTAATGGTCACATGGTTAGCAGATGTTAATGCGAGTGTAGAGAGATGCTTGTGCTTCTAGTTTTGACAGTGCAGTAAGATCAAACATGTAACAATTCCCCAATAACGACCGAATACCCACAAATCTAAAGGGGTGAATGAGAATATGTACATATAAGTATCTGGATGAGTGATGGCCAAGCAGCATAGGCAAGGTACAATAGATTAAATACAGTATATACATGTGATATGAGTAATGTAAGATATGAAAAAAAATATTAAAGTGACATTATTTAAAGTGGAATTGTTTAAAGTGAATAGTGATCCATTTATTAAAGTGGCAAGTGATTGGGTCTCAATGTCGGCAGCAGCCTCCCTGAGATAGTGATTGTTGTTTAGCAGTCTGATGGCCTTGAGACAGAAGCTGTTTTCAGTCTCTCGGTCCCTGCTTTGATGCACCTGTACTGACCTCGCCTTCTGGATGGTAACAGTGTGAACAGGCAGTGGCTCAGGTGGTTGTTGTCCTTGATGATCTTTTTGGCCTTCCTGTGACATCGGGTGCTGTCGGTGTCATGGAGGGCAGGTAGTTTGCCCCCGGATGGTGCATTGTGCAATACAATGCGGTTTTCAGTTCATTTATCTAAAGCCTTTCCTTTAAATTTGGTGCACCTTTAATTACATTTTTTTTTGTGACAGGCTCACTAGAATATAATTTGTGGAGAGAACGGTTCAGAATATTATGTATCAGTGACAGAAAGCCATGTAAATTACAAACATATTCATCTCCTTTTCAGCACCAGTTGGTAGGTAAATAAAATACTCTGATCTTGTGTATTATTTTGAGTTAAGTATTTATGAATAATAATTGTAAAGAAAAACTGGTTTGGAGAGCCTTGACACAACACATACCACTGAACTAAAATATAAACACAACATATTAAGTGTTGGTCCCATGTTTGATTTGCTGAAATATAATATCCCAGACCTGTTCCACATCCACTATTTATTTTATTTTACCAGGCAAGTCAGTTAAGAACAAATTCTTATTTTCAATGACGGCCTAGGAACAGTGGGTTAACTGCCTGTTCAGGGGCAGAACGACTGATTTGTACCTTGTCAACTCGGGGATTCGAACTTGCTACCCTACTAGGCTACCCTGCCGCCCCAACAAGCTTATTTCTCTATAATTGTGTGCACAAATGTGTCTATATCCCTGTTAGTGAGCATCTCCAGCGGCAGGGTAGCCTAGTGGTTAGAGCGTTGGACTAGTAACCGAAAGGTTGCAAGTTCAAATCCCCGAGCTGACAAGGTACAAATCTGTCGTTCTGCCCCTGAACAGGCAGTTAACCCACTGTTCCTAGGCCGTCATTGAAAATAAGGATTTGTTCTTAACTGACTTGCCTAGTAAAATAAATAAAAATTTCTCCTGTGCCAAGATAATCCATCCACCTGACAGGTGTGGCATATCAGAAGCTGATTAAACAGAATGATCATTTTACAGGTGCACCTTGTGCTGGGGACAATAAAAGGCCACTCTAAAATGTGCAGTTTTGTTACACAACACAATGCCACAGATGTCTCAAGTGTTGAGGGAGTGTGCAATTGGGCATGCTGCCTGCAAAAATGTCCATCAGAGCTGTTGCCAGAGAATTGAATGTCAATTTCTCTATCATAAGCCGCCTCCAGCGTTGTTTTAGAGAATTTGGTAGTTCGTCCAACCCGCCTCACAACCGCAGACCACGAGTAACCACGCCAGCCTGAGATCTCCAACATCCGGCTTCTTCATCTGCGGGATGGTCTGAGATGAAACTGTGGGTTTAGAAAACCGAGGAATTTGTGCACAAACTGTCAGAAACTGTCTCAGGAAAGCTCATCTGCGTGCTCGTCATCCTTACCAAGTTACCAAGGTCTTGACCTGACTGCAGTTCGGCGTTGTAACCTACTTCAGTGGGCGAATGCTCTCCTCGATGGCCACTGGCACGCTGGAGAAATGGGCTCTTCATGGATGAATCCTGGTTTCAACTGTCTTGGGCAGATGGCAGACAGCGTGTATGGTGTCGTGTGGGCGGCCGGTTTGCTGATGTCCACGTTGTGAATAACAAATACAATTGCAATTTATCTACGGTAATTTGAATGCACAGACATACCGTGACGAGATCCTGAGGCCCATTGTCGTGCCATTCATCCACCAACTCATGTTTCAGCATGATAATCCACAGCCCCATGTTGCAAGGATCTGTACACAATTCCTGGAAGCTGATCATTTCCCTGTTCTTCCATGGCCTGCATAGTTACCAGACATGTCATCCATTGAGCATGTTTGGGATGCTCTGGATTGACATGTACGACAGCGTGTTCCAGTTATTGCCAATATACAGCAACTTTCCACAGCCATTGAAGAGGAGTGGGACACTATTCCACAGGCCACAATCAACAGTCTGATCAACTCTATGTGAAGGAGATGTGTTGCGCTGCATGAGGCAAATGGTGGAACCAGATACTGACTGGTTTTATGATCCCTACGTTTTCTGTAAAGTATCTGTGACCAACAAGATGCACATCTATATTTCCAGTCATGTGAAATCCATAGATTAGGACCTAATGAATTTATTTCAATTGGCTGATTTTCACATGTGAAGTGTAACTCACATGTAAATTGTTGTATGTTGTGTTCATATCTTTGTTCAGGATTTTGGTTTAACAAAAAAAAAATACCATAGCTCTATTCACTCTGAAAGTTGTTTTATGGGGTGGCAGGGTAGCCTAGTGGATAGAGCGTTGGACTAGTCACCAGAAGGTTGCAAGTTCAAATCCCTGAGCTGACAAGGTACAAATATGTCGTTCTGCACATGAACAGGCAGTTAACCCACTGTTCCTTAGGCAGTCATTGAAAATAAGAATTTGTTCTTAACTGACTTGCCTAGTTAAATAAAGATAAAATAAAAATAAATATTCAAAAATTCATTCCATGAAATATTGGAAGCTGAGAGAAGAGTACTGTAGTGGTTGAACAGTATTCTAATGAGGGAACTGTGTCCAACGTGCTCATTGGTCGAGGACCCGTGTGCCAGGCTCCAGGTTTAAACTGCTACGTATGGTCTGAGTTTCAATAATGATTCATATAGGGTTGTACAACTTGTTATACGTTAGCCTGACATGATCCATTGTTGCTAGCGATCCTCAGGCACAACAACTAACGTGACAGAGGAAAAGAAAGTAAACATTGTAATGGAATAATCAAATGAATTTATAAACCAATCAATGTGACTGATTGATAATGGAAACTAACACTAAAGTCAGTAACAGTTATACATGTATGTGGCTTTTTATATATATATATATATATATATATTTTTTTTTAAATACTGTGAAAAGCCAGGCATATAATTAAAACATTCTAGAAATCGACACGGTAGGTTTGACAACAATACGGTCATGTGCGCTTGGCTACAGAAGGGTATAGCTTGGGTGTCCAAATTTCACCCTTTCAAGTCCAACGGCCAGCATTGTAATAAATGATGATGATGTTGATATGCTGATATGTTGATATGTTGATATGTTGATAAGTTGATATGTTGATATGTTTGATATGCTTCAGTTTGCTGCCATATGACTGTTGTCACATTTGTCTCCAGCGATCATACACATTTGTCTCCAGCGATCATACACATTTGTCTCCAGTGAAGGTACAATAGATCTAAAAACAAGTGTAATTCATTTTTTAAATCCCCTGATCCAATCTGCTGACTGAGTTACCTAGCTCGTATCAATAGCTCTTATTAGGCTGTAAATTACAGTGCCTGGAGAATGGTGTTATTTCTATCAGAAAAAAAGAAAGTAGATATTGTTCACCTTCGAACCGGCAGGTTACGCCACCTTAGACAAATCAAATGTTATTGGTCACATACACGTGTTCGGCAGATGTTACTGCACATGTAGCAAACCCTTCTGCTTGTAGCTCCGACAGTGCAGTATTAATCTAACAAGTAATCTCTAACAAATTACACAACATAAACCCAATACACACCAATCTAAGTACAAATTAATTAAGACGATATACATATGGATGAGCGATGTCAGAGCGGAACGGACTAAGATACAGTAGAACAGTATAGAAAAACAGTATAAACATATGAGATGAGTAATGCAAGATAACAAATCAAATCAAAGTTTATTTGTCACGTGCGCCGAATACAACCGGTGTAGACCTTACAGTGAAATGCCGAATACAACAGGTGTAGTAGACCTCACAGTGAAATGCTGAATACAACAGGTATAGTAGACCTCACAGTGAAATGCTGAATACAACAGGTGAAGTAGACCTTACAGTGAAATGC
Organism: Oncorhynchus masou masou; assembly: GCF_036934945.1. NCBI lineage: Eukaryota > Metazoa > Chordata > Actinopteri > Salmoniformes > Salmonidae > Oncorhynchus > Oncorhynchus masou. The sequence continues at coordinate 3,708,441 of NC_088240.1, forward strand.
TGAATACAACAGGTGTAGTAGACCTTACAGTGAAATGCTGAATACAACAGGTGTAGTAGACCTTACAGTGAAATGCTGAATACAACAGGTGTAGTAGACCTTACAGTGAAATGCTGAATACAACAGGTGTAGTAGACCTTACAGTGAAATGCTGAATACAACAGGTGTAGTAGACCTTACAGTGAAATGCTGAATACAACAGGTGTAGTAGACCTTACAGTGAAATGCTGAATACAACAGGTGTAGTAGACCTTACAGTGAAATGCTGAATACAACAGGTGTAGTAGACCTTACAGTGAAATGCTGAATACAACAGGTGAAGTATACCTTACAGTGAAATGCTGAATACAACAGGTGTAGTAGACCTTACAGTGAAATGCTGAATACAACAGGTGTAGTAGACCTTACAGTGAAATGCTGAATACAACAGGTGTCGTAGACCTTACAGTGAAATGCTGAATACAACAGGTGTAGTAGACCTTACAGTGAAATGTTGAATACAACAGGTGTAGTAGACCTTACAGTGAAATGTTGAATACAAAAGGTGTAGTAGACCACACAGTGAAATGCTGAATACAACAGGTGTAGGTAGACCTTACAGTGAAATGCTGAATACAACAGGTGTAGTAGACCTTACAGTGAAACGCTGAATACAACAGGTGTAGTAGACCTTACAGTGAAATGCTGAATACAACAGGTGTAGTAGACCTTACAGTGAAATGCTGAATACAACAGGTGTAGTAGACCTCACAGTGAAATGCTGAATACAACAGGTGTAGTAGACCTTACAGTGAAATGTTGAATACAAAAGGTGTAGTAGACCTTACAGTGAAATGCTGAATACAACAGGTCTAGGTAGCCTTCACAGTGAAATGCTGAATACAACAGGTGTAGGAAGACCTTACAGTGAAATGCTGAATACAACAGGTGTCGTAGACCTTACAGTGAAATGCTGAATACAACAGGTGAAGTAGACCTCACAGTGAAATGCTGAATACAACAAGTGTAGGTAGACCTTACAGTGAAATGCTGAATACAACAGGTGTAGGTAGACCTTACAGTGAAATGCTGAATACAACAGGTGTCGTAGACCTTACAGTGAAATGCTGAATACAACAGGTCTAGGTAGACCTCACAGTGAAATGCTGAATACAACAGGTGTAGGTAGACCTTACAGTGAAATGCTGAATACAACAGGTGTAGTAGACCTTACAGTGAAATGCTGAATACAACAGGTGTAGGTAGACCTTACAGTGAAATGCTGAATACAACAGGTGTAGTAGACCTTACAGTGAAATGCTGAATACAACAGGTGTCGTAGACCTTACAGTGAAATGCTGAATACAACAGGTGTAGGTAGACCTCACAGTGAAATGCTGAATACAACAGGTGTAGGTAGACCTTACAGTGAAGTGCTGAATACAACAGGTGTAGTAGACCTCACAGTGAAATGCTGAATACAACAGGTGTAGGTAGACCTTACAGTGAAATGCTGAATACAACAGGTGTAGGTAGACCTTACAGTGAAATGCTGAATACAACAGGTGTAGTAGACCTTACAGTGAAATGCTGAATACAACAGGTGTAGGTAGACCTTACAGTGAAATGCTGAATACAACAGGTGTAGTAGACTTTACAGTGAAATGCTGAATACAACAGGTGTAGTAGACTTTACAGTGAAATGCTGAATACAACAGTTGTAGTAGACCACACAGTGAAATGCTGAATACAACAGGTGTCGTAGACCTTACAGTGAAATGCTGAATAGAACAGGTGTAGGTAGACCTTACAGTGAAATGCTGAATACAACAGGTGTAGTAGACCTTACAGTGAAATGCTGAATACAACAGGTGTAGTAGACCTTACAGTGAAATGCTGAATACATCAGGTGTAGTAGACCTTACAGTGAAATGCTGAATACAACAGGTGTAGTAGACCTTACAGTGAAATGCTGAATACAACAGGTGTAGTAGACCTCACAGTGAAATGCTGAATACAACAGGTGTGGGTAGAACTCACAGTGAAATGCTTACTTACAGTCTCCAAGCAATTTTGAAGTAAAAAACAAGGTATTAGGTGAACGATAGACAGGTAAAGAAATAAAAACAACAGTGAAAGAGACTAAAAAATAACAGTAGGGAGGCTTTGTAAGGATTAGTAAGTGACTAAGATACCGTAGAATACGATATAAAACAGTACATGCATATGAGATGAGTAATGCCAGATTTATAAACATTGCTAAAGTGACTAAGATACCGTAGAATAGTAAAGAATACAGTATATGCATATGAGATGATTAATGGCAGATTTGTAAACATTATTAAAGTGAGTAGTGTTCCATTTCATAATTAAAGTGGCCAGTGGTTCCTAGTCTATAACTGTAGGCAGCAGCCTCTAATGTTCTAGTTTGGCTCTTTAACAGTGTGATGGCCTTGAGGCAGAAGCTGTTTTTCGGTCCCAGCTTTGATGCACCTGTACTGACCTCGCCTTCTGGATGATAGCGGGGTGAACAGGCAGTAGCTCGGGTGGTTGATGTCCTTGATGATCTTTTTGGCCTTCCTGTAACATCGGGTGGTGTAGGTGTCCTGGAGGGCAGGTAGTTTGCCCCCGGTGATGTGTTGGGCAGACCGCACCACCCTCTGGAGAGTCTTACAGTTGTGGGCGGAGCAGTTGCAACCTGCGGTTGTGGTTGGTGCAGTTTCCGTAACAGGCGGAGCCCGACAGGATGCTTTCAATTGTGCATCTGTAAAAATTGGTGAGGGTTTTACTTGACAATATAAATTGCTTTAACCTCCTGAGGCTGAAGAGACGCTGTTGAACCTTATTCATCACACTGTCTGTGTGGGTGGACCATTTCAGTTTGTCGGTAATGTGTATGCCCAAGAACTTAAAACTTTCCACTTTGTCCACTGCTGTCACTTCGATTTGGATAGGGAGGGGGGGGGGTGTTTCCTCTGCTGTTTTCTGAAGTCCACGATCATCTCCTTTGTTTTGTTGATGTTGAGTGAGAGGTTTTTTTCCAGGCACCAAAATCCCAGAGCCCTCACCTCCTCCCTGACTCGTCATCGTTGGTAATCAAGCCTACTACTGTTATGTCGTATGCAAACTTGATAATTGAGTTGGAGGCGTGCTTGGCCAAGCAGTCATGGGTGAACAAGGAGTACAGGAGGGGGCTGAGCACGCACCCATGGGGGGCCCCAGTGTTCAGGATCGGCGGAGTGAAGGTGTTGTTTCCTACCTTCACCACCTGGGGGTGGCCCCTCAGGAAGTCCAGGAACCAGTTACACAGGGCAGGGTTCAGACCCAGAGCCTCGACCTTATTGATAAGCTTGGAGGGTACTATGGTGTTGAATGCTGAGCTATAGTCAGTAAACAGCATTCTTAAATACGGTGCCTTGCAAAAGTATTCATCCCCCTTGGCATTTTTGGTATTTTGTTGCATTACAACCTGTAATTTAAGTTGATTTTTATTTGGATTTCATGTAATGGACATACACAAAATAGTTTCAAAAAATTCAACAAAATCTAAAATGGAAAAGTGGTGCGTGCATATGTATCCACCCCCTTTGCTATGAAGCTGCCTATATAAGATCTGGTGCAACCAATTACCTTCAGAAGACACATAATTAGTTAAATAAAATCCACCTGTGTGCAATCTAAGTGTCACATGATCTGTCACATGATCTCAGTATCTATACACCTGTTCTGAAAGGCTCCAGAGTCTGCAACACCATTAAGCAAAGGGCTCCACCAACCAAGCGGCACCATGAAGACCAAGGAGCTCTCCAAACAGGTCAGGGACAAAGTTGTGGAGAAGTACAGATCAGGGTTGGGTTATTAAACAATATCAGAAACTTTGAACATCCCATGGAGCACCATTAAATTCATTATTAATAAATGTAAAGAATATAGAACCACAACAAACCTGCCAAGAGAGGGCCGCCCACCAAAACTCACAGACCAGGCAAGGAGAGCATTAATCAGAGAGGTAACAAAGAGACAAAAGATAACCCTGAATTCAAATACAAATACAACCCCCCCCCCAAAAAAATATATTTTAATTCCATGTTTTAAGGAAACAAAATTGGAAAAATACCAAGGGGGTGAATACTTTCGCAAGCCACAGTTCCTCTTGTCCAGATGGGATAGGGCAATGTACAGAGAGATGGCGATTTCATCGTCTATGGATCTATTGGGGCGGAAAGCAAATTGAAATGGGTCTATGGTGGCAGGTAAGGTAGAAGTGATATGAACTTTGAATTGTCTCTCAAAGCACTTAATGATGACAGAGGTGAGTGCTTGCGGGTACAGGAACAATGGTGGCCAACTTGAAGCATGTGAGGACAGTAGACTGGTGTAGAGAGAGATTGAATATGCCCGTAAACACACCAGCCATCTGGTCTACGCTCTGAGGACGTGGCTCAGGATACTGTTTGGACCGGAAGCCTTGCGAGCGTTAACACGTTTAAATGTTTTACTCACGTCGGCCACGGAGAGGGAGAGCCCACTGTCCTTGGTAGCGGACCGGGTCAGTGGCACACAAAGAATATGTTTAGCAAGACGTTGGTCTCGGCGACGTGGCTGGTTATCCTTATATAGTCCATGATTGTCTGTAGTCCCTGCTACATACGTCACGTGTCTGAGCTGTTGAATTGCGACTCCACTTTATCTCTATACTTGTTTGATTGCCGTGCGGAGTGACTACACTCTTTATATTCTGCCACATTACCAGTCTCCTTCCCATTGTTAAGTGCAGTGGTTCACGCTTTCAGTTTCACACAAATGCTTCCATCTATCCACGGTTTCTGGTTAGGGTAGGTTTAAGTAGTCACAGTGGGTACATCTCCTATACACTTCCTTTTGAACTCAGTCACCGTATCTGTGTATGCGTCTAGATTATTTTGGCAAGCTACCCGGAACATATCCCAGTCCACGTGATCAAAACAATCCTGAAGCGTGGATTCTGATTGGTTAGACCAGCGTTGAATAGTACGAAGCACGTGCACTTCCTGTTTGAGTTTCTGCCTTATAGGATAGGAGGAGCAAGACGGAATTGTGGTTAGATTTGACGAAAAGAGGGCGGGGCTTTGTAAGCATCCCTGAAATATGAATAGCAATGGTCGAGAGTCTTAGTAGCACAAGTGGGACAGTCAATATGTTGATAGAATTCTGGCAGTCCTCAGATTTGCAATGTTTTTTTGTGAGGTATTCTAATTCGGGTGGAACTAAATGACTTGAGTTCCTGTATGTTCCTAGAATTACACCATGAGCCGTTAATCATGAAACACCCCCCCCCCCCCTCGCCCTTCTGCTTCCCAGAGAGATATTTATTCCTGTCTGAGAGATGAACTGAGAATCCTGCTGGCTTTACTGACTCCGACAGAGTGTCCCGAGAGAGCCGTGTTTCCATGAAACAAAGTACGTTGCCCCGATGTCTCTCTGGAAAGAAATCCTTGCTCTAAGCCCATCAACTTTGTTATCCAAAGATTGAACATTAGAGAGTAATATACTCGGAAGCGGTGGGTGGTGCTACTACTAAGTCGAACCAGCAGGTCGCCTCGAGTGCCTCTCCTCCACCGGTGATGTTTTGGGTCGGCCTCTGTAATGAGTTAAATTGCTCTGGTGAGAGTGAACAAAGGGAAGTCGTATTCCTGGACATAATGCTGGTGAGTTACTGCCGCTCTAATATCCAATAGTTCTTCCCGGCTGTATGTAATGACATAAAGCATTTCCTGATCTAATAATGTAAAAAAAAAAAAAGTGTACAGAAAAAAAATACTGCTGGTTGCTATGCTGCCATCTGTGTCGGTGCCATCTTCATCCTAGGTGTAGAGAGACACTGGTGTGGGAGTTCAAGAGCCATGTTTCAGGTCCAAGATCTCCGGAGGGACTGAGGAAATATTGAAACAGGTGGTGAGTGACCTCACAAACTGTGAACAATCCTAGAGAGAGAAACACTGAGGAGAGAGGGGAGGAGAGAAAGAGGGGGGAGGAGAGAGGGGAAGAGAGAGAGGGGAAGATACAGAGAGAGAGAGGGGGGGAAGAGAAGGGAAGAGAGAGTGGGAAGAAAGAGAGAGCAAGAGGGAACAAGAGAGAGAGGACGAGAGAGACAAGCACTGACAGAGAGAGGGGACGAGAGAGGCAGGGGATGAGAGAGAGAGAGAGAGAGAGGGGTGTGAATGAAAACCCTCCCTCTCACTGAGAGATGACTAAGGCTTGACCATCTGTTGATGGATCAGAGAGAAAAGGGGGTGCTGCAGAAAACCTGTCTCAGGAGAGTCAGAGATAAAAGGAGGTGTGGCAGAAACCCTGTATCAGGAGGAGTCAGAGAGAAAAGGAGGTGTGGCCAAAAACCTGTCTCAGGAGAGTCAGAGAGAAAAGGAGGTGTGGCCGAAAACCTGTCTCAGGAGGAGTCAGAGAGAAAAGGAGGTGTGGCAGAAAACCTGTCTCAGGAGAGTCAGAGAGAAAAGGAGGTGTGGCCGAAACCCTGTCTCAGGAGAAGTCAGAGAGAAAAGGAGGTGTGGCCGAAAACCTGTCTCAGGAGAGTCAGAGAGAAAAGGAGGTGTGGCCGAAACCCTGTCTCAGGAGAAGTCAGAGAGAAAAGGAGGTGTGGCCAAAAACCTGTCTCAGGAGAGTCAGAGAGAAAAGGAGGTGTGGCCAAAAACCTGTCTCAGGAGGAGTCAGAGAGAAAAGGAGGTGTGGCAGAAACCCTGTCTCAGGAGGAGTCAGAGAGAAAAGGAGGTGTGGCCGAAAACCTCAGGAGAGTCAGAGAGAAAAGGAGGTGTGGCCGAAAACTTGTCGCAGGAGGAGTCAGAGAGAAAAGGAGGTGTGGCCAAAAACCTGTCTCAGGAGAGTCAGAGAGAAAAGGAGGTGTGGCCAAAAACCTGTCTCAGGAGGAGTCAGAGAGAAAAGGAGGTGTGGCCAAAAACCTGTCTCAGGAGGAGTCAGAGAGAAAAGGAGGTGTGGCCAAAAACCTCAGGAGAGTCAGAGAGTCTCAAAATGTACACTTCTCCAAGCACACACATCGGAGAGGGTCTTGATACGTTAATATGTACTGTACATGCCGTCTGGATTTTTGGCATGTTTACGTACCGTAGTTAGGACACCGTAAATCAATAGGGCTAACAGGCTAGCTATTACTATCAGCAAGCCAGATATTGGCTTGCTAGCTACCCACGAAGAATTGACATCTGTCTTGCTTAATATTAGTTTTACATTTACATCACCCCTCTTGGCGTTTTTCCTATTTTGTAGGTCATTATTGTGATTCATACATAATTAGTTGATAGTTATTATGAAGTAAAGTTGTTGCTTTGTGTGTATATTTTCCCATCTGTTTCCATTGGCTGGAAGATGGTTTAGTGAATGGATCAGTCCATAGTACGTCAACAGAGCTGACTGGCTAGCTAGCTAGCTACGGAGAATACACACAAAACAATGTACATCTTTTCAACTTTATATAACCAGGTAGGCCAGTTGAAAACAAGTTCGCAACAAAAACAACAACACACGGAGTAAACAAATATACAAACACTGAGTTACACATGGAATAAACAAATGTACAGTCAATAACACAATAAAAAAATATTTATACAGTGTGTGTAAATGAAGTGAGGAGGTAAGGCAATAAATAGGCCAATAGTGGCGAAGTAATTACAATTTAGCAATTTACACTGGAGTGATATTGGTGCAGATGAGGATGTGAGGGTATAAATACTGGTGTGCAAAAGAGCAGAAGAACAAAAAAAATAAGGGGATGAGGTAGGTAGTTGGTTTGATGGTTTGACGGGCTTGCATCTACCTGGCAAAACATTAGTTTTCGGCCATTTTTGCCTGGCTAGCTAGATTTGTACTTTTCACGTAACTTGCAGATAATGATTATTAAGTAAATTGTTTTTCTTTGTGTATATCTAGTTTCGTCTTTTGTTGCCATTGTCCTGTTTGGAAGAAGGTTCAGTGAATCCGGAGGTGCAGCGTGAGGTAATACAGTAGGGGGAGTGCTGCTCAGCGTGAGGTAATACAGTAGGGGGAGTGCTGCTCAGCGTGAGGTAATACAGTAGGGGGAGTGCTGCTCAGCGTGAGGTAATACAGTAGGGGGAGTGATGCTCAGCGTGAAGTAATACAGTAGGGGGAGTGCTGCTCAGCGTGAGGTAATACAGTAGGGGGAGTGCTGCTCAACGTGAGGTAATACAGTAGGGGGAGTGCTGCTCAGCGTGAGGTAATACAGTAGGGGGAGTGATGCTCAGCGTGAGGTAATACAGTAGGGGGAGTGCTGCTCAGCGGGAGGTAATACAGTAGGGGGAGTGCTGCTCAGCGTGAGGTAATACAGTAGGGGGAGTGCTGCTCAGCGTGAGGTAATACAGCAGGGGGAGTGCTGCTCAGTGTGAGGTAATACAGTAGGGGGAGGCTGCTCAGTGTGAGGTAATACAGTAGGGGGAGTGCTGCTCAGTGTGAGGTAATACAGTAGGGGGAGGCTGCTCAACGTGAGGTAATACAGTAGGGGGAGTGATGCTCAGCGTGAGGTAATACAGTAGGGGAGGCTGCTCAGTGTGAGGTACAGTAGGGGAGTGCTGCTCAGCGTGAGGTAATACAGTAGGGGGAGGCTGCTCAGTGTGAGGTAATACAGTAGGGGGAGGCTGCTCAGTGTGAGGTAATACAGTAGGGGGAGTGCTGCTCAGCGTGAGGTAATACAGTAGGGGGAGTGATGCTCAGCGTGAGGTAATACAGTAGGGGGAGGCTGCTCAGTGTGAGGTAATACAGTAGGGGGAGTGCTGCTCAGCGTGAGGTAATACAGTAGGGGGAGTGATGCTCAGCGTGAGGTAATACAGTAGGGGGAGGCTGCTCAGTGTGAGGTAATACAGTAGGGGGAGGCTGCTCAGTGTGAGGTAATACAGTAGGGGGAGTGCTGCTCAGCGTGAGGTAATACAGTAGGGGGAGTGATGCTCAGCGTGAGGTAATACAGTAGGGGGAGGAGCAGCGTGAGGTAATACAGTAGCGGGAGTGCTGCTCAGCGTGAGGTAATACAGTAGGGGGAGGAGCAGCGTGAGGTAATACAGTAGGGGGAGTGCTGCTCAGCGTGAGGTAATACAGTAGGGGGAGTGCTGCTCAGCGTGAGGTAATACAGTAGGGGGAGTGCTGCTCAACGTGAGGTAATACAGTAGGGGTAGTGCTGCTCAGCGTGAGGTAATACAGTAGAGGGAGTGCTGCTCAACGTGAGGTAATACAGTAGGGGGAGGCTGCTCAGCGTGAGGTAATACAGTAGTAGGAGTGCTGTTCAAATTGAATGTTTTATATGTTCTCCACACCCTCGTCCTCACGGGAGTGTCATGGGAGAATGCACTCAGAGCGTATGAGCGTGGAGCACGGCGGAATTCATTTTAAGAAACACCAAATGTTCTTAGTTCGATCATCTTCCAAACTCTAAAGTATTTGGGAGGAGGCCACCAAAAAATGTGCACCCATCATGACGGGCCACAGGATATCTGTGTATCCACATCAATGCCCCCCCCAGACACACACACACACACACACACACACCCACACACACAGGTTGTGAGCGTTACATTTTAGTGGCCCTCCTCATGATAGCTTAGAGAAATGTTAAAGTTTATAGTTCCATTTTGAGCAATTCTACAAATTTTGCCATTGGGTGTCGAGATAATGTTGTAGTTTTATAGTTTGCTGCAATTCTCATTTTGCAAAATGACATGTTTTACAGCGAGCTTCCTACAATTCTACTAATTTTGCCATCGGGTGGAGACAAGTGTTTGAAGTTTTTCATATGATATCTGAGTGAGACTGACTAACAAAATCAATGAAGGTCCCTCGGCCGGTAATTCGAACACGATAACAAGTTTTAGATAGCTGGGTCCTAAATTATTTTAGCAACCCCCCCCCCCCCAAAAAAACAACATTTGCTGACATGGGCTAATTGACTGATTGACATAACAAGAGAAACTGCTGATGCACAACCACATCTTGTGTATTTTACTGTTCCAACTCTCAACAGATCACGACATAGTTCCTAAAAACATTCTCTTTTTGTCAGGGGCCTTACCCTGCAAGGGCCCCAGGACCAGTGGAACTTAAATAGCCCCAAAATATCAAAGATCCATCACTGTATTAAACTGTACACTAGATATCGGGATATTTTTTGCAAATGCATCTTTCTTTCGACAGGTTCTCTGTGTTCATGGCATTTGACCAGCAGATTCAATCCAAGTGACGAATGACGTTGAGCCTTTTACTGTAGTTCAGCTAAATCAGAGTGTTTTTTGGTTGTCTTCAAGGGTCTTCAGTTCACCGTGAGGTCTATATCAGGTAGATTAAAGGGTCTTCAGTTCACCGTGAGGTATTCTATATCAGGTAGATTAAAGGGTCTTCAGTTCACCGAGGTATTCTATATCAGGTAGATTAAAGGGTCTTCAGTTCACCGTGAGGTAAAGGGTTCTATATCAGGTAGATTAAAGGGTCTACTCTTCAGTTTAAAGGGTCTACAGTTCACCGTGAGGTATTCTATATCAGGATAGATTAAAGGTACTCTTCAGTTCACCGTGAGGTATTCTATATCAGGTAGATTAAAGGTTCACCGTCTTCAGTTTAAAGGGTCTTCAGTTCACCGTGAGGTATTCTATATCAGGTAGATTAAAGGGTCTACAGTTCACCGTGAGGTATTCGTGAGGTATTCTATATCAGGTAGATTAAAGGGTCTACAGTTCACCGTGAGGTATTCTATATCAGATAGATTAAAGGGTCTTCAGTTCACCGTGAGGTATTCTATATCTGGGTAGATTAAAGGGTCTACAGTTCACCGTGAGGTATTCTATATCAGATAGATTAAAGGGTCTACAGTTCACCGTGAGGTATTCTATATCAGATAGATTAAAGACTCTTCAGTTTACCGTGAGGTATTCTATATCAGATAGATTCAAGCAGTAAGCCGAGACACCAACTGTCTTCCGATTAGGAAACTGATCCAACGGCCTTCAAAAGGAGGGGGGGGGCAGGTGTCGGTCCCTGCTGTAATGCCTCAGCGTCTGTAAACTGTCATCACAGTGGTCAGTCAGACGGTGATGCAACTAGCAAAGTATCACTCCATAGATCTACCCTAGCTTGTGTATGTATCCCCCCCCCGCTGTGAAGTGTATTGGGACCTTGTAATAATGTATTTTACTTTGACTTTAGCCCGACTATATCCTTTAAGTCACTCGATAGACGAACACTGAGAAACACTGTAGAAGCCCGGAGGTGAAAGTGGCCATTTATTTCGACAGCTACAGAGCTCTGGAGGTCATGTCGCTGTTGAAAAGCATGTGGGGTGTTTGACAAGCCTTGGCTGTGGGAGATTTAATTTAATCTCATTGTAAAATAGACTGAATTTTTTTGTTGTAATCTTCAGATGAAATATTCAACAGCATTTTATCTCCAAGACAAATTGCTCTTCAGATGAAATATTCAACAGCATTTTATCTCCAAGACAAATTGACACATCTCATACAGACACATCTCATACAACCATCTCATACACAATGCATCTGTGACAGAATCTCACAGATTTCCACATCTCAACAGACACATCTCATACAGACAAAGATGCTGCTGTTGTCATTTATACTGGGTACAGAGGGTAAACAGACACAGCTCATACAGTCACATCTCATACAGACACATCTCATACAGACACATCTCATACAGACACATCTCATACAGACACATCTCATACAGACACATCTCACAGAGACACATCACAGACACATCTCACAGACACATCTCACACAGACACATCTCACACAGACACATCTCATACAGACACATCTCATACAGACACATCTCATACAGACAGACACATCTCATACAGACACATCTCATACAGACACATCTCATACATCTCACAGACACATCTCACACAGACACATCTCACACAGACACATCTCATAGACACATCTCATCAGACACATCTCATACAGACACATCTCATACAGACACATCTCATACAGACACATCTCATACAGACACATCTCATACAGACACATCTCATACAGACACATCTCTCATACAGACACATCTCATACAGACACATCTCACAGACACATCTCATACAGACACATCTCTCATACAGACACATCTCATACAGACACATCTCACACAGACACATCTCACACAGACATCTCATACAGACACATCTCATACAGACACATCTCATACAGACACATCTCATACAGACACATCTCATACACATCTCACACAGACAGACACATCTCATACAGACACATCTCACACAGACACATCATACAGACACATCTCATACAGACACATCTCATATAGACACATCTCACACAGACACATCTCACACAGACACATCTCATACAGACACATCTCATACAGACACATCTCATATAGACACATCTCATACAGACACATCTCAAAACAAAGAGACTCAAGAAGTAGGAATATGTCTGCTTAATTTATTTATTTATCTGTTGACACAATTTTAGTAAAAACATAGTTTAATGCTGATAATAATTCATCAGGGTGCTATAAAAACAGAACTGTATTTTACAATATAAATATGTGTAATTTACAACATGTATTATTTTTCTCAGAGCAAGTGGAATTAATTATATTACAGAATGGTAGGACAGTTTTTTAAAATCCCGGCAACAGCTACACTCCCTTACATATTTATCTGGACAGTGAAGCGATTACTTTTAATTTGTCTCTTATAGATTAACTGTTTTATACGAAGCGACAGTGCAGAAGGTGCTTATGTTTAAACATGTTTGTTTATAAACCGTTTAGAAGTTAATTAAAGTTCTTTATATATCACGTCCCTCTCATTTGAAAGGTGTCATGAAGTATTTCTACAAATTTGATTTTTTTTTTTTTTTGGGGGGGGGGGGTCAAAAGTTGAGCATTTGATCCCATATTGCTATCACACAATGACTACATCGAGCTTGTGTCTCTACTAACTTGTTTATATGCATTTGATGTTTGTTTTGGGTGACGTTTTCAGATTGTGTCGTGGCCCATAGAACTGAATGGTAAATAATGCACTGTGTCATTTTGTTCACTTTTTTGTTGTTGTTGTTGTTGAAAGAATAGAACATGTTTCTGAAAATGTCGACATTAATGTGGATGCTTCCATGATTTCTGTGCTCCAGAGTGGCGCAACAGTCTAAAGGCAACTGCATCTCAGTGCTTGAGGCGTCACTACAGACACCCTGGTTCGATTCCGGGCTGTATCACAACCGGGCCGTGATTGGGAGTCCCATAGGGCGGCACACAATTGACCCAACGTCGTCCAGATTTGGCCGGGGTAGACCGTCATCATAAATAAGAATTTGTTCTTAGACAGACTTGCCTTGTTAAATAAAGGTAAAATAAAAGATACAACTAAACAGACAATCATGAATAATGATGAGTGAGATGGGGGGTTATGATTTTTGTCACTGTTTTAGTCATCATTATTCATGAATCATTCATGAATAATTCATGATTCATACATAATCAAGGATAGCATACCTATTATTAATGTAGTAGTGTTCGGGAAACATATTCTACTCTCATTTACAATAAAAGTCACTCCAAAATGACACAATACATTATTGACCATTCATTCCTTTGACAAACATTTTTTAAAACAAATACACTTTAAGTGAATTTGTCTAAATACTTATGACACCTTTTAAATGGAGGAACTAGATACAATCCATTAAAATGGATGCCTTTCTAAACAGTATCAACATACCGTCAAATTAAACGTAACATTCTGTACTGTCGCCTCATGTAAACATCTCAAATTCAAAATGCCGCGGTACAGAGCCACATACATTTGTTTTAGCTTCACAGTCCAAATAAATACATAGGGGAGTATATATATATATATATCTACTGTATTACAGCTACATGAAGACCTATGGAGAGGCTTGAAACCACACGGTAACCAGGTTTACATGTCAAATGTGTTTTTTTAAATGTTTTTTTTTATGTGATTACAAAGACACTTAGGTCATGTTTTATACAAAAGAAAACGAGTTGATTAGACATTTTAACCCATTGTGTCTTTGCTATCCTACTTCTGAATCAGAAAGGGGTCAACATTTGTCAAATATGGAGACGTGTAACATCGAAGTCACCAGAACCGACCTTATTAGTTGTGTTTCTTGTTCAGAAACTAAGGAGGGATGGCTGTAAAATAGAATAAATAAATACATACACATAGAGTTGTCTAAATTAATTTTAGAGTCAGATGGGTAAATCCTTACAACAAAAAAAAACAACATATTTTAGGACATTTAAAAACAAAAGAAAATGACTTTATACTGTAGGATCTGGATCAACTCAGGGCTAAATGTTACATGAATGAATTGTCATCATTTAGGAAAGCAAATGAACGTAGAGTGAACGTCATCGACACGTGCTATTACACCAGATACAACACTTTATTGTGTGTGTGTGTGTGTGTGTTCATGTTTAATTGAACTAGTAGAACTTGCATTAAATGCCCAAAGGTAGACTATTGAAGCACTTGACTGGCAAAAAAAATAAAAACAACAGACTATAGAATACCACAGACTTTAATAATGAATCTGCCTGGAACAGTTTCTACATCACACTGTTTTTTTTTGTAAATGTGCACACACACACACACGTCTTAATGCTTTAGTTATGCTTGATTGTCTCTCTAAATGAAATATTTCTGTCTAGTATAGTATTCATGAAAAGCACTTATCACTCTGAATACTACAGAAGCCTTTCCACTGATAAAACAGGGTTGGGATGTTACAGGAAGATAATGACATAACTACATGGGAAAAAAGTATGAGCTGGAAGTAAATTACATGTTTTGTTGGAAGCAACAAAAGGGAACATGATTGAATAGTCTGCAGTGGGATACAATGTCTTAAAACATGGGCTACAAGTGGGGATACGATGTCTTAAAACATGGGCTGCACTGGGGATGTGATGTCTTAAAACATGGGCTGCACTGGGGATACGATGTCTTAAAACATGGGCTGCAAGTGGGGATACAATGTCTTAAAACATGGGCTGCACTGGGGATGTGATGTCTTAAAACATGGGCTGCAAGTGGGGATACAATGTCTTAAAACATGGGCTGCAAGTGGGGATACAATGTCTTAAAACATGGGCTGCAAGTGGGGATACAATGTCTTAAAACATGGGCTGCACTGGGGATGTGATGTCTTAAAACATGGGCAGCACTGGGGATGTGATGTCTTAAAACATGGGCTGCACTGGGGATGTGATGTCCTAAAACATGGGCTGCACTGGGGATGTGATGTCCTAAAACATGGGCTGCAGTGGGATGATGGTGGGATGTGGGTGTGACTGAAGCATCGAGGGAGGGAACATGGTTGGGCGGGGCATGGCGTGGAACGTCACTGCCATTGGGTGGTGGTGTAAACTGGGCGGGGCCACAACAGAGAGATGCGGTGATGAGGTAAGAAAGGGAGAAGGTCCAGGGGGACACATATCCGCTCCCATAGGACGGCGGCTGACTGGGACTGGCAGAACCTGGGGGAAGAGAGGGGGCTGGGGATGAGGGGGCAGGAAGGCTCCATGGTGGTAGGCATGGTGGTGCTGGTGGTGGAGAATGGTGTGTTGGATGGTGATGGACCCGTTAGGCACGGGAGACAGGTGGACGGGGTGGAGCATGGGAGGACAGGAGGGAGACATGGGGACAGGAGACCCAGGCAGGACAGGCTTCATCTTCCCTGGGAACACCTGGTGTTGCTGATGGTGATGAAGGATGTGTCTATGGGTCTGGATTTGAACGACACAGTGGTGTTTCTCCATGCCGTCAGACGGGTGCTGCGGATGGAAACTCGGAGGTCTGTGATTGTGGTAAGGGCTAGCGGGTCTATGATAGGGACTACACAGGCTGCCTGTAATGTTAAGGCCTCCTGGCCTCAGGCCCTCCCTGATCCCCATCTCGTCATTAACCCTAATCCCAGGATAACACCTCTGGTGCTGGGTATGCCCCTGGGGAGGCTGGGGGCTGTGGCACCTCTGTTGGTTGGGGTAGCTCTGGAAACTATGCTGACAGGACTTGTCCGGGCCCATATTCTGTATCTGAAACCTCTGTGGAGTGATGAATGGAGGGGTGATCTCTCTCGCACCCAGTGGATTGACATGAGCTGCGACTGTCACTGTTTGTCTTGTTATACAATCTTCTCCATTGTTGCCCATTTCTAGATTATGTACCATGATCGGGAGAGAAACATTGGGAGAGTTTTGGAGACAAATAGTGATGTTTTTGTTTTCATTGGTAATACTGATTATTTCTGGGGGATTTGGGGGATCTTGTACAGGCCTAGGTAGAGAGGGAGAGGAAGAACTGTCTTCTTTGATGCTGGGAACATTGTTCTGAATCTGGAGCCGAGGAGAGCCTCCCATTGGCTTACTGCTGTGCTCTACAGCAGGCTGACTCGGGGCACTACAGCTGGCCAGTGGACCTTTAACAACAGGGTATTCTACATCCGTATTCATTAGATTCTGGAGGTTCATCTTACATCTGTCATCAGACTTTACATCCACAGGAGGTTCTACCATGTGAACATTGTGACCTACAGGAAGGTCTGAGATCTGAACATTGTGACCTACAGGAAGGTCTGAGATGTGAACATTGTGACCTACAGGAGGGTCTGAGATGCGAACATTGTGACCTACAGGAGGGTCTGAGATGAGAACATTGTGACCTTCAGGAGGGTCTGAGATGCGAACATTGTGACCTACAGGAGGGTCTGAGATGTGAACATTGTGACCTACAGGAAGGTCTGAGATGTGAGGAGTATAACTGGAGCCTCTCTGTCTCTTCCTCTGTCTCCCCGCCCCACCACAGGAAACACAGACAGACCAAGAGGACCCCCCCTCAACCATTGAACCATCTGGCCCATTGGGCTCTACCATTACAGGTGACTGACACTTGGTGCATGGGACCTGGTGGTCAAAGCCTTGCTCATCAGCATCAAGCAAAGATGATGCTGTCCGCTTCCTTCTCAACGATTGACCGATACAACAACAGTCTTTACCACAGCTCTCTGGTGAAAGGGATTTAGTCATGCTTGGTTTTTGGGTAATGGTCCCTGGGCTTTGTGGTGACAGATGTGTCATCACCATGGTTCGTTTTTGTCTAACAGCCCCAGCGGGGTTCTCTGTGCAGGGTTTGTCGTGGCTCTGTGAGCTCTGTGAGCTGTGTCCTGCAGCGTTTCTCTGTTCTGTTGATGGATCGACTGGGCCTCTCCTGCCGTCGCTCCCGAACACCTTTTCAGAATCCGTGGCGCCCTCATCACAGAGACTGAGGCTGCCCGCTGATCCGTTTACACTGCCTGCTGTTTCCTGTCTGCTTCCCTCTTTCTCCCTCTCCTCCCTCTCCCTCTCCTCCCTCTCCCTCTCCTCCCTCTCCCTCTCTCTTTTCACCCTCTCTCTCTCCCTGTCCTCTGTGGCAGAGGGAGCAGCGTGGCCACTGTCAGCCTGATTTTGAGCTGATTGCTTTGACTTCTCTAATGGCTGTGAAGTGGGGCCTCTAAATTGGCTATCAAGTCCTTCCCAACACTCTGACTGTCTCTGGAATTTGTTGCATTTCTCTGCATCGCTCTCCACACCTCCATCCGTCTCAGTCTCTCTGTGCCTCTCTTCCTCATATCCTCCTCTCCTCCTTCTCCTTCTCCTCTTCTTCTTCTTGTGGCTCCTGTAATGGCGCCTGTCTCTGGATTTCCATTTCTTGATGCCTGCTGCTCTCTTGCCAGTCTGATCTTTTGACTGACTACCAGATTTACCACTGCTGTAGACTCTGCTGTGTCTCTTCAGTTGCAAGTTGCAGATTTCTGTGTCTATGTCACTCATGTGGTGATCACAAATGAGACAATCCTTCCTCTCCACTGTCTCCCTGTCATCTCTGATAGGGATATGATGGTCTGGCCTTGAGTAGGCCTCTTTGTTGTGCTTGTTGTCTATTAGTTCCTCAGAACAGACAGAGGTTGAGCCGATACACAACGCCTCGGATATCCTCAGCTCCGTCTTACTCTGACTGTCACCAGTACGAACCTTCGCCCTGCTCTGCAACTGCTGCGAGGTCTTAAAGTCAAAATGGAGTGGATTGCAGCTGTAGGAGAGACGGGGCTCTGTCCTGGTGAAGGTCAGCATCTCTGAAGGCCATTGGAGAACAGTGTATTCATCTTTGCTGAGCACAGAGAAGAACGGCTGACTGGGCTTGGTGAAAGGACCCGACAGGGTCTTCACCACCACCGTGATGTCTTCTCCTTTCTCTCTCGCAGTCCCAGGACGCTCAGAGGACTGAGAGGAGGAGGAGACGTTCTCAGAGGGACCATCAGAACTGCTAATGGAGATGTTTTCTACCCCCGAGACACTCCTTACTGCTCTATGAACTTGTTGCTGTTTGCTTGTATCCGGTTCAGCCTCTGTTGAGACGTTTCTCTGAGTTTCCTCAGAGTTCTGTGTATCTAATACTGTGTCTGGGTCATCTAGGGGAATGTGACAAAGGGATTCAGCTAATTGGGAGACAGAGGACACATCATGTCTGACGATATCCTCCGAGTTAACCAGCACAGAATACAGATGTGATGCCTGTGGAGGCATGGGGATGTCAGACCTGGACAGTGTATCTGATGACTTCTGGCTCCCCTTACTAACACCGTTAAGGCTAAGATCACCAGGCTTCGTGCCGTTAATCTCCACACCCGCAAAACCCAGTCCTTTCTCCTCTGCAGTGGTTGAAACAGGGACGTTCAACTCAACGAGGGGAATTCTGAGCTTCTGTGTTCCGGTACGTTCTTTGGAACCCTCCTCCGCGTTCTCACAGAACACAGCCGCTGCAGAATCCAGCTTCACCAACGCTTTCTTTGGGAAAGAGAACGAGAAGGCGATTTTGTGCCTTTTGTAAGTTTGTTTCTTGGCCTTGCCGTTGTGGGGCCAGTACAATGTCTGCTGGGTCTTGCTGTTGGAGGCCAGGCCAGTGCTGGTGCCTGTGGTGTGGTTGTGGGTGCCGGTCTCCAGCGCGGTAGAGTTGTGGCTCTCTCCTAACAGTCCATCAGTACAGCTCTCTCTGCAGCTGGCGTCCACAGCTATAGTAGTAGACTTGAACTTGGGGCCACTGCCTGGAGCGCTGAAATAGAAAAATAAAACATTTGAATGAATATCAGCAAGTAAGTCCGTGTTTATACGTGCATGTTACTCCGTTGTTACGTGCAAATCCCTTAAGGATATTAATGCTCATGACTCATGTGGATATACTTAAGCAAGAACTCATGATTCATGTGGATATACTTAAGCAAGGACTCATGACTCATGTGGATATACTTAAGCAAGGACTCATGACTCATGCGGATATACTTAAGCAAGAACTCATGATTCATGTGGATATACTTAAGCAAGGACTCATGATTCATGTGGATATACTTAAGCAAGGACTCATGACTCATGCGGATATACTTAAGCAAGAACTCATGATTCATGTGGATATACCTAAGCAAGGACTCATGACTCATGCGGATATACTTAAGCAAGAACTCATGATTCATGTGGATATACTTAAGCAAGGACTCATGACTCATGTGGATACACTTAAGCAAGAACTCATGATTCATGTGGATATACTTAAGCAAGGACTCATGACTCATGCGGATATACTTAAGCAAGAACTCATGATTCATGTGGATATACTTAAGCAAGAACTCATGACTCATGCGGATATACTTAAGCAAGAACTCATGATTCATGTGGATATACTTAAGCAAGGACTCATGATTCATGTGGATATACTTAAGCAAGAACTCATGATTCATGTGGATATACTTAAGCAAGGACTCATGATTCATGTGGATATACTTAAGCAAGGACTCATGATTCATGTGGATATACTTAAGCAAGGACTCATGATTCATGTGGATATACTTAAGCAAGGACTCATGATTCATGTGGATATACTTAAGCAAGAACTCATGACTCATGTGGATATACTTAAGCAAGGACTCATGATTCATGTGGATATACTTAAGCAAGGACTCATGATTCATGTGGATATACTTAAGCAAGGACTCATGATTCATGTGGATATACTTAAGCAAGGACTCATGATTCATGTGGATATACTTAAGCAAGGACTCATGATTCATGTGGATATACTTAAGCAAGGACTCATGATTCATGTGGATATACTTAAGCAAGGACTCATGATTCATGTGGATCTACTTAAGCAAGAACTCATGATTCATGTGGATATACTTAAGCAAGAACTCATGATTCATGTGGATATACTTAAGCAAGAACTCATGATTCATGTGGATATACTTAAGCAAGAACTCATGATTCATGTGGATATACTTAAGCAAGAACTCATGATTCATGTGGATATACTTAAGCAAGAACTCATGATTCATGTGGATATACTTAAGCAAGAACTCATGATTCATGTGGATATACTTAAGCAAGGACTCATGATTCATGTGGATCTACTTAAGCAAGAACTCATGATTCATGTGGATATACTTAAGCAAGAACTCATGATTCATGTGGATATACTTAAGCAAGGACTCATGATTCATGTGGATATACTTAAGCAAGAACTCATGATTCATGTGGATATACTTAAGCAAGAACTCATGATTCATGTGGATATACTTAAGCAAGAACTCATGATTCATGTGGATATACTTAAGCAAGGACTCATGACTCATGTGGATATACTTAAGCAAGAACTCATGATTCATGTGGATATACTTAAGCAAGGACTCATGACTCATGTGGATATACTTAAGCAAGAACTCATGATTCATGTGGATATACTTAAGCAAGGACTCATGATTCATGTGGATATACTTAAGCAAGAACTCATGATTCATGTGGATATACTTAAGCAAGAACTCATGATTCATGTGGATATACTTAAGCAAGGACTCATGATTCATGTGGATATACTTAAGCAAGGACTCAACCCTAGACGACTGCAGTGTACAGTTCAGTTATACAGTGTATACAGTATATGAAAACATATTTTTTTACAGTTTATTTATTTATCTTCTTCAACACTCTAAAACAAAATGAGGGGTTCAACAAGGGTTCTTCTTTGATCCTCAACATTTTGATTTAAATTTGAAAGGACAGCAGATGTAGGCACTTAACTGAAAAAAAATGTAATAAGGCTCTCCTCAATTTAAGGTAAGGTTTGTCCTTTGTATGATCTAAATGTAATTGTTTCATGATAATTCCATATATATTTTCCAATTTGTGCGAATCTTTCTAAAACAGAAAATGGACACAATTCAATGGATACCAATCAACAAAGAGGTAAGAATACGTAGGCTATGAGAATATGTTGAAAGCAAGCTGTATTGGGTGCAGATGACTCACTTTGTGTCTGTAGGTATGCAGACGAGGAGTTAAACAAAGGTATGCTATGCAGATCACATGCGCCATCTTCTTCTCTTACCTCTTCAATGAATATCCCATAGATGTATACATTATGGACAAGGGATGTGCATGAAAACCACTATAGTCAGGGGCGGCAGGTAGCCTCATGGTTAGAGTGTAGGGGCGGCAGGTAGCCTAGTGGTTAGAGTGTAGGGGCGGCAGGTAGCCTAGTGGTTAGAGTGTCGGGGTGGCAGGTAGCCTAGTGGTTAGAGTGTAGGGGCGGCAGGTAGCCTAGTGGTTAGAGTGTAGGGGCGGCAGGTAGCCTAGTGGTTAGAGTGTAGGGTTAGAGTGTAGGGGCGGCAGGTAGCTGGCAGGTAACCTAGTGGTTAGAGTGTAGAGGAGGCAGGTAGCCTAGTGGTTAGAGTGTAGGGGCGGCAGGTAGCCTAGTGGTTAGAGTGTAGGGCTGGCAGGTAACCTAGTGGTTAGAGTGTAGAGGAGGCAGGTAGCCTAGTGGTTAGAGTGTAGGGGAGGCAGGTAGCCTAGTGGTTAGAGTGTAGGGGCTGGCAGGTAATCTAGTGGTTAGAGTGTAGGGGTGGCAGGTAGCCTAGTGGTTAGAGTGTAGGGGGGGCGGCAGGTAGCCTAGTGGTTAGAGTGTAGGGGCAGGTAATCTAGTGGTTAGAGTGTAGGGGCGGCAGGTAGCCTAGTGGTTAGAGTAATCTAGTGGTTAGAGTGTAGGGGCGGCAGGTAGCCTAGTGGTTAGAGTGTAGGGGCGGCAGGTAATCTAGTGGTTAGAGTGTAGGGGCGGCAGGTAATCTAGTGGTTAGAGTGTAGGGGTGGCAGGGTAGCCTAGTGGTTAGAGTGTAGGGGCGGCAGGTAGCCTAGTGGTTAGAGTGTAGGGGCGGCAGGTAATCTAGTGGTTAGTGTAGGGGTGGCAGGTAATCTAGTGGTTAGAGTGTAGGGGCGGCAGGTAGCCTAGTGGTTAGAGCGTAGGGGCGGCAGGTAATCTAGTGGTTAGAGTGTAGGGGCGGTAGGTAATCTAGTGGTTAGAGCGTAGGGGCGGCAGGTAATCTAGTGGTTAGAGTGTAGGGGCGGCAGGTAATCTAGTGGTTAGAGTGTAGGGGCGGCAGGTAATCTAGTGGTTAGAGTGTAGGGGCGGCAGGTAATCTAGTGGTTAGAGCGTAGGGGCGGCAGGTAATCTAGTGGTTAGAGCGTAGGGGCGGCAGGTAATCTAGTGGTTAGAGTGTAGGGGCGGCAGGTAATCTAGTGGTTAGAGCGTAGGGGCGGCAGGTAATCTAGTGGTTAGAGTGTAGGGGCGGCAGGTAGCCTAGTGGTTAGAGCGTTGGAATTGTAACCGAAAGGTTGCCCGAGCTGACAAGGTAAAAATCTGTTGTTCTACCCCATGAACAAGGACGTGCTTCGTTAAATAAATAAGTTACCACAAAAAAACAAAATATGAAAACTGTCTTATGCATGTTTTGTTAAACATCTGTATATTTTTTTAAAAATAAAATGGATTCTCAGACATCAATCTCCCTACACCTCTGATGAATATAACAGGAAACCTTTCCAGTCACTATGGATACGGAGAACATCAACACATTAACATCAACACGACAGAGGATATACCCATTGGACTTGGGACTCTGCTGGGAGTTTACCTCAAATGTAGATTTTTTAAATTCCTAGGCTGTCATTGAAAATAAGAATTTGTTCTTAACGGACGTGCCTTGTTAAATAAAGGTAAAATTTAAAAAAATAAAACTTTAAACACATACAGTACAACAATTACATGTGAGGTTGCAAACCTCTGCCTTTTTTATGGCGGTTTGGGAGTAGTGGCTCTTTCCTTGCTGAGTGGCCTTTCAGGTTGTCGATATAGGATTTTACTGTGGATTTAGATATTTTGTACCCGTTTCCTCCAGCATCTTCACAAAGTCCTTTGCTGTTGTTCTGGGATTGATTTGCACTTCTCACACCAAAGTACATTCATCTCTAGGAGACAGAACGCATCTCCTTCCTGAGTGGTATGACGACTGCGTGGTCCCATGGTGTTTATACTTGCGTACTATTGTTTGTACAGATGAACATGGTCCCTTCAGGTATTTGAAATTGCTCCCAAGGATGAACCAGACTTGTGGAGGTCTACAATTGTTTTTTGAGGTCTTGGCTTATTTCCTTTGATTTTCCCATGATGTCAAGCAAAGAGGCACTGAGTTTGAAGGTAGACCTTGAAATACATCCACAGGTACACCTCCAATTGACTCAGATGATGTTAATTAGCCTATCAGAAGCTTCTAAAGCCATGACATAATTTTCTGGAATTTTCCAAGCTGTTTAAAGGCACAGTCAACTTAGTGTATGTAAACTTCTGACCCACTGGAATTGTGATATGTTGAAAATATAAGTGAAATAATCTGTCTGTAAACAATTGTTGTAAAAATGACTTGTGTCATGCAGAAAGTAGATGTCCTAACTGAGTTGCCAAAACTATAGTTTGTTAACAAGAAATTTGTGGAGTGGTTGAAATACGAGATTTAATGACTCCAACCTAAGTGTATGTAAACTTCTGACTTCAACTGTATGAAGGTTCCCCAACAGTTAAAGGATACTTTAGGAACCTTTTCTAACCAAGATGGTTGAAACTATAAATAAACCCAGCAGGAAAAGAAGGTTGAAATTATAAATTATAAACCCAGCAGGAAAAGAAGGTTGAAATTATAAATTATAAACGCAGCAGGAAAAGAAGGTTGAAATTATAAACCC
>NC_088240.1:3737590-3775090 GCF_036934945.1 Oncorhynchus masou masou
GCGTGATGTGGTGAGATCCAACATTGGTTACAACAGATGGCCTTCTAGACCCAACATTGTTAAACAGACCTTTAGTCTAGACCCAACATTGGTTACAACAGACAGCGTGAGGAGTCTAGACCCAACATTGGTTACAACAGATGGCCTGAGGAGTCTAGACCCAACATTGGTTACAACAGACAGCGTGAGGAGTCTAGACCCAACATTGGTTACAACAGACAGCGTGAGGAGTCTAGACCCAACATTGGTTACAACAGATGGCCTGAGGAGTCTAGACCCAACATTGGTTACAACAGACAGCGTGAGGAGTCTAGACCCAACATTGGTTACAACAGACAGCCTGAGGAGTCTAGACCCAACATTGGTTACAACAGACAACGTGAGGAGTCCAGCTCCAACATGAAACATTCCTCTCATGTTGAGAGATGTTACAAATATTTTAGCACCGCCACACACCTTCTCCTGTTTGAGACTTCAGTATTAACATCCTCTTCATCCCAAATACCACCCAGTACCCTGGCTGGCTGACTGGCTGACTGGGCCCACTGGCTGGAATGTTGTGCACTGTATGGCTGGGTACCATCATAGCAAAGATGTGCTGGCTGAGCTGACTCTCTGACTGGGAGCAGGCTGGCTGGCTGGCTGGCTGGCTGGCTGACTGGCTGTCTGATCCTCTATGGAAGGTGTTTAACACTACAGTGTGGCTGACTGGCTGACTGGCTGGCTGACTGGCTGACTGTGCTGACCGGTGGCTGGCTGGCTGACTGGCTGACCGGCAGGCTGGCTGGCTGGCTGGCTGGCTGTCCAGTCAACCTTCCTAACCACCACACTGGTCTCTGTCAGCCTCAGTGCTGGCTGGCTGACTGGCTGACTGGCTGACTGGCTGGCTGGCTGGCTGACTGGCTGACCGGCAGGCTGGCTGGCTGGCTGGCTGACTGGCTGACCGGCTGGCTGGCTGGCTGGCTGGCTGGCTGGCTGGCTGGCTGACTGACTGGCTGACCGGATGGCTGACCGGCTGGCTGGCTGGCTGGCTGGCTGGCTGACTGGCTGGCTGGCTGGCTGGCTTGCTGGCTGACTGGCTGACTGACTGGCTGACTGGCTGGCTGACTGGCTGGCTGACCGGCTGGCTGGCTGGCTGACTGGCTGGCTGGCTGGCTGACTGGCTGACTGGCTGGCTGGCCGGCTGGCTGGCTGACTGGCTGGCCAGCAGAAAATACCAGGCAGGTTTGCATCTCCTATATTTATCACATTCCCAGGTGCGTTAGGTGCAATGATTAGTGTCGGTGGTGTAGCTATCCATCGATCGCACGAAGCGATACCGTTGGAAAAGGCTTCCTGAGTTCTGAACGACTGGTGGAACAGGAGGGGTGACCTGTGTTGCAGTAGGATGCCTTGGGTTACATCATGTGGAACAGGGCGCTAATACCTCAGACTTAGACAAAACATTCCTCATCTCCTGTGATCCGCAGGGGAAACCGGCCAGGGTTTTAGAGCTGTGCTACTGAAATACACACATTTTCAACTCATTTTTGTAGAAGTCGTTTCGACACGGTGGTGAGATGAGATGGGGCGGACGTGGGCGGGGAGGGGGGAGGGGGAGGGGGGGGGTGGAGGGCGGACGTGGGCGGGGAGGGGGTGGAGGGAGGGGGGAGGGGGAGGGCGGACGTGGGCGGGGAGGGGGGTGGAGGGAAGGGGGGAGGGGGTGGAGGGAAGGGGGAGGGGGACGTGGGCGGGGAGGGGGAGGGGGGGGGGGGGGCGGACGTGGCGGGGAGGGGGGGGGGAGGGGGGGGGGAGGGGGAGGGCGGACGTGGGCGGGGAGGGGGTGGAGGGGAGGGGGAGGGGGGGGGGGACGTGGGCGGGGAGGGGGGGGGGGACGGGGCGGGGAGGGGGAGGGGGAGGGGGAGGGGGTGGGGCGGGGAGGGGGGGGGGGGGAGGGGTGGGCGGGGAGGGGGAGGGGGGGGGGACGTGGGCGGGGAGGGGGGGGGGTCGTGGGCGGGGAGGTCATGGGCGGGGAGGGGAGGGGGGGGGGGGGGTGGGGGGGAGGGGGTCGGGGCGGGGAGGGGGGGTCGTGGGCGGGGAGGGGGAGGGGGGAGGGTCGTGGGCGGGGAGGGGGGAGGGGGGGGTGGGCGGGGAGGGGGGAGGGGGAGGGAGGAGGGGGGAGGGGGGGGGGGAGGGGGAGGGCAGACGGGGCGGGGAGGGGGGAGGGGGGGGTCGGGGGCGGGGAGGGGGAGGGGGAGGGGGAGGGGGAGGGGGGGGGGGAGGGGAGGGGGTCGTGGGCGGGGGGGGGGGGGAGGGGGGAGGGGGGGGCGGGGGAGGGGGAGGGGGAGGGGGGAGGGTAATCAATGTCTCTCAGCCTAAGACTGAAATGTTTTTCATCTCCTAACTTTTGAAAGTCAGAGTTTTAAGAGGATGTATTCTCGTTCCAGACGGGCTATGAACGTGTTTGGTTGTGTTTTGATTCTCCTAGTGATTCTCCTACCACCACCACAGTGATATTATTCTGGTCTGGATGTTCTCTGCTATCTATGGGCGTTTTATTCTCGTACCACCACCACAGTGATATTATTCTGGTCTGGCTGTTCTCTGCTTCTTCACTCGATGGATATTCTGGTTTCTGGTTTCTGATCCTCATCCAGCTCCCTGGCGTTTGGTTGGAGGCAGAACTACAGAACAACTGAACAACTGAACTAAACAACAGAACAACTGAATATCTAAAATGAACAACAGAACAACTGAACAACTGAACTAAACAACAGAACAACTGAACAACTGAACTAAACAACAGAACAACTGAATATCTAAAATGAACAACAGAACAACAGAACAACTGAAATGAACAGCAGAACAACTGAACAACTGAACTAAACAACAGAACAACTGAATATCTAAAATGAACAACAGAACAACAGAACAACTGAAATGAACAGCAGAACAACTGAACAACTGAACATCTGAAGTGAACAACTGAACAACAGAACAACAGAACTGAACAATAGAACACATGAACAACACAACAATAGAACAATAGAACAACAGAACAACAGAAAACAGAACTGAATTGCAGAACAACTAAACAACAAAATTGAACAAAAGAACAACTGAACAACAGAACTGAATAACAGAACAACTGAACAGCACAACATAACAACATAACAGAACAACTGAACGCAGAAGTGAATAACAGAACAACATGACAACAGAACAACAGAACAACAGAACTGAAGAACAGAACAACTGAACAACAGAACAACATAACAACTGAATAACAGAACAACATGACAACAGAACAACAGAACTGAACAGAACAACAGAACAACAGAAGAACTGAACTGAAGAACAGAAGAACTGAAGAACAGAACAACAGAACTGAAGAACAGAACAACAGAACAACAGAACAACTAAACTGAAGAACTGAAGAACAGAAGAACTGAAGAACAGAACAACAGAAGAACTGAACTGAAGAACAGAAGAACTGAAGAACAGAACAACAGAACAACAGAAGAACTGAAGAACAGAACAACAGAACAACAGAAGAACTGAACTGAAGAACTGAAGAACATAACAACAGAACTGAATAACAGAACAACAGAACAACACAACTGAACATCCAAGCAGGGTTGTAGTATATTTTCTGCAGGGCATTGTAATCACCACAAGCCTCTGGGAGGAGGCCGTGTGACATTGGCTGTGTGGTTCCTAATAGTGTGATGAATGTGGCTGGACCAAAGCAGAAACGTAGATGTGGTCTATTATATACTGGCTGTGTAGTAACCAGTCGATGGACCCAGTGTGTGTGTGTGTGTGTGTGTGTGTGTGTGTGTGTGTGAAAGCACTTTCCTGCGTGTGTTGGCATGTAGGGGGTTCTATCTAAATCCCCCAGAAATCCATGCGTTCACTTCTCTCACGCTGGCTACATTCAATAGTGGGCTCACGGGGGTGGGGGTGGGGGTGGAGGTGGGGGTTAGGGGGGTTGTAGATGCTTCAATAGTTGACTGAGCCCCTGGTGTTCACAGCACCGACCCAGGAGACTTTTAGCTTTCAGGTGCTGTGCGAGTCCAGAGCAACGGGGTCAGTACACATCAGAAAGCAGGACCAGTGGAGGAATTACAGCTTTAAACTCGCTATTTAACGGTTAGCGTTGATGTCGATTCCCTTTTAGGTAACATTATCCAATATTCAATACATGTCGAGAAAAAAACAACACTGTCGTCTACAAATATTTGAAACGAAACAGAACCGACAACGTTTAGTTGTTTTCTGTTAAATGTTTTGCTGAGACTTCAGCAGTGTGTTGTCAAATGTTTGACAATCAAGCTTTATCCAATGAAATGGCTCCTCTTGTACAGTTCAATAGGTACACTATTCAGATTGCCTATAGAACAAGCAGAAAGGGAAGGGTTATATGCATCGAATCAAACAACTCACTGTTCATCGATATTTAGAGTAGACTTATATCACGTGGAAGTTTAGAAGAAGATTTACCTCTGGCTCAGTAAACAACAACAACAACAACTACTACAACAACCACAACAACAAAAACAACAGGAACAGGAACAAAAGCAATAGCAACTGCCAACGGCCAACGGCCAACAGCCAAGACCCAACAGCAACAACAACAACAAGAGCAACAACAAAAACAGCAGCAACTACAACAACAGCCAACAACAGCAAAAACAACAACAACAACAGCAACAGCAAACAGCCAAAGGCCAACAGCCAACAGCTAACAGCAACAACAGCAAACAGCAACAACAGTAACAGCAACAACAGCAGCGGCAAGGCCATTTCATAGGTACAGTACATATCTACTGAACAAATGAGTGGTTGTCACTAGTTACAGTACATATCTACTGAACAAATGAGTGGTTGTCACTAGTTACAGTACATATCTACTGAACAAATGAGTGGTTGTCACTAGTTACAGTACATATCTACTGAACCAATGAGTGGTTGTCACTAGTTACAGTACATATCTACTGAACCAATGAGTGGTTGTCACTAGTTACAGTACATATCTACTGAACAAATGAGTGGTTGTCACTAGTTACAGTACATATGTAGTCACACAGTTTTTCCCCATTTGTCCGTGTGTGTGTGTGTGTGTGTGTGTGTGTGTGTGTGTGTGTGTGTGTGTGTGTGCGGTCCATTACCTGTTTGTGAGCATGGTCATAAGAGTTAATGTGGTTGTCAAACTCCTGATGCTTGTAGTACTGCTTGTCACACAGGTCACAGTAGAAGTTGGCCTTCAGGTCCTCCAAGGCCTTGGCCATGGTCGTCGTCCTCTCCTTCTCCGCGTAGTCCTGGAAGAAACAACAAGGACAACACCACCACAAGTCAGGGAGGGAATCAAACTATCTCAACTCAGTGTCAGGGAATCAAACTATCTCAACTCAGTGTCAAGGAGGGAATCAAACTCTATATCTCCTCTGTGTCAGGGATGGGATCTAATTCTATATCTCCTCAGTGTCAGGGATGGGATCTAATTCTACAACATGTCTGTGATTGGTGTGGTCTGAGACAACATGTCTGTGATTGGTGTGGTCTGAGACAACATGTCTGTGATTGGTGTGTTCTCGGTGAGACAATATTATTCTACTACGCTATACCAGATGCTTAATTCAGACAGAAACAGATGACACTATGATGCATGTTATTTACCCACAGATTTAAACACAGACACATTATTCACGTCCTCTTGATTTATTTGCATAATTTGCAGCGAGGGATATTTGTGGTCCTTCAATATAATGCTCCTTGAAAACCCCTGAATTCATATAGATCCTCATTTTCTCATTTTATTATTTCGTATTAAATATTGATTTACAGCTAAATGGGGGATGAGACTACCTTCACTAGGGTACAGATCATATTTCAATTCTAATTTCTTTCACTCTCAGGATATATGGAAACTCGTACATTGGAAGCTCTGTTGGATAGAGATATGTATTAAACCTCCTATTCCCAAAAGGTTTCCTCTTCAAACATCCCCGTGGCAAGAGAAGAAGAAAGTAACACCATTCATGATTTTAATCTATTTACACTATATCTCATTCTTAGTGCTGATGTGAAAAATCACTATCATAAAATGAAGCCTTTGCATAGATCCTCCTCAAAGGATAAAATCACACCACGGCGAAGTAGAAAATAAACATCCAGTGGACAACAGGGCTTCTCATGATTTTATTTCCTGAAATGTAATTCAACGGTGCGTTTTCACACAGCGATATGACTCAACATCAAACAGCTGAAAGAGTTTTTAACCTCGAGCTGAACTTTCATTGGACATGGGTCTTGTGTCCAAACTGGCTACCTGTTCCCCTATGCACACTGCGCTACTTGTAACAAGAGCCCTACTACGGGTTACTATATTTGGGGGACACGCCTAGTGTTCAGATTCAAACCCTCTGCTTTTAAACTATCACGTCTCATCCTGCCTATTTTGTCCAGTTGGCTCATATCTGAACTGAAGAGGCTTCGTGGTTCTATAACCCCCCCTCAATCAGTTCGGGAGCCAAAGTGCCTCAAATTGCTGTGCGATAATATTGTCATTAACGGGGGAGAGAACCCACTCAGGCTATTGTGTGGGGTTAGTTCTGACATGGACCTTACCACTTTACGCTGATATCACAATCCATTACAGACCCAGAGAGATGTAATGGTGTGTGTGTGTGTGTGTGTGTGTGTCTCTGTCTCTCTCTCTCTCTGTGTGTGTGTGTGTGTGTGTGTGTGTGTGTGTGTGTGTGTGTGTGTGTGTGTGTGTGTGTGAGCGCACCAAGCATCCAAAAGAGCCGGTAAGCTGTGAAAATGCCCTGCATGCACTAGGTATTATATCAGACCACCAAACAAGTGACCCTGATTGACACAGTTCACGCAGAGATAAACTGTTAAACTATTACCAGGCTATTGCTCCTAATGGATGGGTGGGGTAAATGTGGAACATGAACTAGCATTGCATCAAAGGCATTCAATATTACCGCGTTACCTGGATTCATACTGAGTGTACAAAACATTAAGAACACCTGCTCTTTACATGACAGACTGAGCAGATGAATGAATGTTATTGACGTCACTTGTTAAATCCACTTCAATCAGTGTAGATGAAAAGGGAGGAGACGGGGTTAAAGAAGGACTGTATAGCTTTGAGACAGCTGAGACATGGATTGTGTATGTCTGCCATTCAGAGGGTGAACGGGAAAGACAGAACATATATTATTAATATAATTTAACTAGGCAAGTGGGTTAAGAACAGATTCTTATTTTCAATGACGGCCTAGGAACAGTGGGTTAACTGCCTGTTCAGGGGCAGAACGACAGATTTGTACATTGTCAGCTCGGGGATTTGAACTTGCAACCTTCCAGTTACTAGTCCAACGCTCGAACCACTGCCGCCCCTGCCTTTGAATGAGGTGTGGAAGTAGGCACATTGCTTTTGTCAAGAAGTCCCACCCTGTATCAATAACAAGGAACTTGGATATATATATTATGGATTATTTGGTTAGGTTACAAGTACCGGTGTGTATCAATAACATGTGACATGGATCTTTTTGTATTATTATATTGTTATGTTATGAGTACCGGTCTGTATCAATAACATGTAACATGGATATTTTTGTATTATTATGTTGTTATGTTACGAGTACCGGTCTGTATCAATAACATGTAACATGGATATTTTTGTATTATTATGTTGTTATGTTACGAGTACCGGTCTGTATCAATAACATGTAACATGGATATTTTTGTATTATTATGTTGTTATGTTACGAGTACCGGTCTGTATCAATAACATGTAACATGGATATTTTTGTATTATTATGTTGTTATGTTACGAGTACCGATCTGTATCAATAACATGTGACATGGATATTTTTGTATTATTATGTTGTTATGTTATGAGTACCGGTCTGTGTCAATAACATGTAACATGGATATTTTTGTATTATTATGTTGTTATGTTACGAGTACCGGCCGCAAAACCCATTGTGGCTGATGGAGGAGCCCACGCGTCAGGCACCCTAGAGGACCGATGATCTGAGCCTAAGGCAGAATCTGAGGCAAATCCCACTAGGAAGGTGTCAGGAAAGGGGACGATAGTGCTCTAAACTCCGAAGCCAGGAGGGGGCGAAGCTGTTTGACAACTGGATTTGTGTCGTTGCTTCCCAATGCCAAAGAAGACCCCACAGGCCGCTTCCCTCCTCTAAGGTTGGGTGAAGTGCTTCCACGTTTGGGCAGCAGGAAGGGTGACAGCATGATCCACTAAATGAGTGAGAAGTGATGGTCCTACTCCAGTTTCCTGGGCGGAAACTTCTTTGGGGAAAGGTCACCGGAGGTCACCGGAAAACATTGGCCATTCAGTCAATCAGAGTTGACATGGCGGTGATATTCTCAACACATCGGCATCCTGCATCCTGTGAAGCAGAGAAGGAGAAGTCCTGTGTGGCTCAGTCGGTAGAGCATGGCGCTTGCAACGCCAAGCGTCGTGGGTTCGATTCCCGCTGGGGCCACCCATATGTAAAAGTAGTGGCCCCAGCCGACTTGTAAGTCGCTTTGGACAAAAGCGTCTGCTAAATGGGATATATTATTATATTAAGACAGGCGGTGTGCATATTCCCCCGGGGTTGTGCAAGTTATTCATCTGTTTGTTAATAAGAGTAGCCACTTCTATCCCTACGGTCCTCTGCCAGCAAACATGTGTTGCATCAGAAGTCCGGTTGGTCCACACTGGTTGGTCCACACTGGTTGGTCCACATTGGTTGGTCCGCACCGGTTGGTCCGCACCGGTTGGTCCACATTGGTTGGTCCACACCGGTTGGTCCACACCGGTTGGTCCACATTGGTTGGCTCACACTGGTTGGCTCACACTGGTTGGTCCACATTGGTTGATCCACATTGGTTGGTCCACATTGGTTGGTCCACACTGGTTGGTCCACACTGGTTGGTCCACAATAGTTGGTCCACATTGGTTGGTCCACACCGGTTGGTCCACACCGGTTGGTCTACATCGGTTGGTCCACATTTGTTGGTCCACACCAGGTGGTCCACACCGGTTGGTCCACACCGGTTGGTTCACACCGGTTGGTCCACATTGTCCTGGAAGAGAGCGTTGTAAATACAGCTCCTGCACAAAATGCTACATTTTCCCTCTGAACGGGAGAAGCCTCCAATGAGAAGAAAACAATGTGACAGTATCCATTTCAGAGATAATGATTTACATAGCAACAGAATCCATGTCAGATATAATGATTTACATAGCAACAGAATCCATGTCAGAGATAATGATTTACATAGCAACAGAATCCATGTCAGAGATAATGATTTACATAGCAACACAATCCATGTCAGATATAATGATTTACATAGCAACAGAATCCATGTCAGAGATAATGATTTACACAGAAACAGAATCCATGTCAGAGATAATGATTTACATAGCAACAGAATTAATGTCAGAGATAATGATTTACAGGCAGAATAACAGAATCCATGTCAGAGATAATGATTTACAGGCAAAGTAACAGAATCCAAGTCAGAGATAATGATTTACATGCAGAGAAACTGTAAAACAAATCAGTAAAATGAAACAAATAGACTCTAGCCAGTTATACTAAACGTTCTGCAACAAACATTTGACTTTCAACAATTTGTGCATTCGTGATACCATTCCATTCATTCCGTTCTAGACATTACTATGATCCCGTCCTCCCCAGTTAAGGTACCACAAGCCTCCTGTGGTTGGGCGCGTTCAGACAATGATCAGAGCATTGTCTTCTTCAAATGTGTTTGCCTAGTTTGGAAATTGCTTCAAAGGGCGATGGTACCAACTTCAGATGAGTCGCATGGGGCTCGTGGGGGTGGTAGAGCAAAATAGAGAATACCATCGTGTTTGTGAGAGTCCCTTCTTTTAGTTATTAGATCCAACCATTCCGGCGGTTTGGATTGAGGAGTTTAGTGGCACCTTAATTGTGGAAGATGGGCTTGTACTAAAGGCTGGAGTGGAATTAGTGGAACGGTATCAAACACATGGTTTACCTGATTGAGATGCAGCCCATGCAAAATAACAGATATCTATAGTTTAAACGGACAGATTTTGATGGTTCTGTTTTGTATTATGTTAATTAGTTTGATGCACAGTTTTGACAATAGACTCTCAAAGTTTAATGGTATTTTTATTTCTATTTAACTAGGCAAGTCAGTTAAAAACCTCTTACATCTATGGGGGCGCTATTTCATTTTTGGATGAAAAACGTTTCCGTTTTAAACAAGATATTTTGTCACAAAAAGATGCTCGACTATGCATATAATTGATAGCATTCAAAAGAAAACACTCTGACGTGTCCAGAAATACCAAGATATTCTCTGTGCGTGCCCTAGAACGTGAGCTTCAGGCAAAACCAAGATGAGATGGCATCCAGGAAATGACAAGGATTTTTGAGGCTCTGTTTTCCATTGTCTCCTTATATGGCTGTGAATGCGAGAGGAATGAGCCTGCCCTTTCTGTCGTTTCCCCAAGGTGTCTGCAGCATTGTGACGTATTTGTAGGCAGATCATTGGAAGATTGACCATAAGAGACCACATTTACCAGGTGTCCGCCCGGTGTCCTGCGCCGAAATTGGTGAGCAAAAGTCACCTGCCAGTATTTTTCCATGCGATACAGAGAGGAAAGCAAGCTTCCACGAACTGCATATCAATGAAGAGATATGTGAAAAAACACCTTGAGGATTGATTCCAAACAACGTTTGCCATGTTTCGGTCGATATTATGTAGTTAATCCGGAAAAAGTTTTACGTTGTAGGTGACTGAATTTTCGGTTCGTTTCGGTAGCCAGATGCAATGTAGAAAACGGAACGATTTCTCCTACACACAGACGCTTTCAGGAAAAACTGCGCATTTGGTATGTAACTGAGAGTCTCCTCATTGAAAACATCAGAAGCTCTTCAAAGGTAAATGATTTTATTTATTTGGTTATCTGGTTTTTGTGAAAATGTTGCGTGCTAAATGCTACTCAAAATGCTATGCTAGCTTTGCATACTCTTACACAAATTAGTCAATTTCTATGGTTCAAAAGCATATTTTGAAAATCTGAGATGACAGTGTTGTTAAGAAAAGGCTAAGCTTGAGAGCAGACGCATTATTTTCATTTTATTTGCGATTTTCAGAAATCGTTAACGTTGCGTTATGCTAATGAGCCTGAGGCTTTAGTCACAAACCCGGATCCGGGATGGGGAGTTTCAAGAAGTTAAGAACAAATTCTTATTTACAATGACTGCCTACCGAGTAACAGTGGGTTAAACTGCCTTGTTCAGAGGGCAGAATGACATATTATTACCTTCTCAACTTGGGGGATTCGATCCAGCAACCTTTTGGTTACTGGCCAGACGGTCTAACCACTAGGTTTCCCGCCGCCCTAAATATACAGTACACCTGTTGTCAAATAAAAAGCATGTGATGAATAACATTTGTTTGGATTTGATGTGGGGATTGAAGTGTTATGTCAGCTTTATAGTAAAAAATCTTCCCTGATATGAAGTTGATTCAAGAGTTCAAAAAGGCAAAGTCATCAGTAAATCTTTAATGAGGACTTATTAACCTCAATCTACTGTATCTTTCTAACGTGTGGGGAGTGGAGGGGAGAGGAGGGGAGAGGCGTGAAGGGGAGGAGAACAAAACAGAGTTTAGGCAATTAAACAACAACAACAAAAATGGTGGCTGAGGAAGTAGAGTGAAGCTGTGAAGTCATTTACACTGCAGATATATCTAATCCCAGTTGGGGAATAAATGACAGATCTAATCACTGTCGGGGAATAAATGATAGATCTAATCACTGTCAGGGAATAAATGACAGATCTAATCACTGTCGGGGAATAAATGATAGATCTAATCACTGTCGGGGAATAAATGACAGATCTAATCACTGTCGGGGAATAAATGATAGATCTCGCTAGTTACACCGCACTGTTCTGGCAGTGGTAGCCTCAGAAAAGGTCCCCTTTCACTCCCCCAGGGACTAAACTGCAGAACACAGAGGGTTAGGACTCAAATGGTACCTCTGTAGCAGGAAAGGAGAACCGAGCTTTAAAGCAGCCGTCTGTCAGTCACTCTAAAGGGTTTTCAGTCTGCCTCTATAGCAGGAAAAGAGAACATTCCATACCATTGTTGTCTGATATGTGCAGGGAAGAGAACATTCCATACCATTGTTGTCTGATATGTGCAGGGAAGAGAACATTCCATACCATTGTTATCTGATATGTGCAGGAAAAGAGAACATTCCATACCATTGTTGTCTGATATGTGCAGGGAAGAGAACATTCCATACCATTGTTGTCTGATATGTGCAGGAAAAGAGAACATTCCATACCATTGTTGTCTGATATGTGCAGGAAAAGAGAACATTCCATACCATTGTTGTCTGATATGTGCAGGAAAAGAGAACATTCCATACCATTGTTGTCTGATATGTGCAGGGAAGAGAACATTCCATACCATTGTTGTCTGATATGTGCAGGAAAAGAGAACATTCCATACCATTGTTGTCTGATATGTGCAGGGAAGAGAACATTCCATACCATTGTTATCTGATATGTGCAGGGAAGAGAACATTCCATACAATTGTTGTCTGATATGTGCAGGGAAGAGAACATTCCATACCATTGTTGTCTGATATGTGCAGGAAAAGAGAACATTCCATACCATTGTTGTCTGATATGTGCAGGGAAGAGAACATTCCATACGGCATGATTCTTCCCTGCAGAGGCTAATGCTAACCACACGGATAATTCTTCCCTCAGCAGAGGCTAATGCTAACCCATACCATTGTTATCTGATATGTGCAGGAAAAGAGAACATTCCATACCATTGTTATCTGATATGTGCAGGGAAGAGAACATTCCATACCATTGTTATCTGATATGTGCAGGAAAAGAGAACATTCCATACCATTGTTATCTGATATGTGCAGGGAAGAGAACAGTAACATGAAGCTATAAAGAACATACAGCGTTCATCTGTCAGGGTTTTCACACTTTGTCTGTAGAAAGATCAGACGTCTGGTAGTGTGACAGCTTTATCTGTCAGTTTAGATATGGAGGTTCGTGTGATGGGTTTGTCCCTGCTCTCTCCGCACAGCGCTAGGTTAACACAGCATGATTTTCCCTCTGCAGAGGCTAATGCTAACCCACACGGCATGATTTTTCCCTCTGCAGAGGCTAATGCTAACCCACACGGCATGAGTTTTCCCTCAGCAGAGGCTAATGCTAACCCACACGGCATGATTTTTCCCTCTGCAGAGGCTAATGCTAACCCACACAGCATGATTTTTCCTCTGCAGAGGCTAACGCTAACCTACATGTTTGGCCCTTACCAGAGCTCAAGGCTAACCAACACGGCATGATTCTTCCCTCAGCAGAGGCTAATGCTAACCCACACGGCATGATTCTTCCCTCAGCAGAGGCTAATGCTAACCCACACGGCATGATTCTTCCCTCAGCAGAGGCTAATGCTAACCCACACGGCATGATTCTTCCCTCAGCAAAGGCTAATGCTAACCCACACGGCATGATTCTTCCCTCAGCAAAGGCTAATGCTAACCCACACGGCATGATTCTTCCCTCAGCAGAGGCTAATGCTAACCCACACGGCATGATTCTTCCCTCAGCAAAGGCTAACGCTAACCCACACGGCATGATTCTTCCCTCAGCAGAGGCTAATGCTAACCCACACGGCATGATTCTTCCCTCAGCAGAGGCTAATGCTAACCCACACGGCATGATTCTTCCCTCAGCAAAGGCTAATGCTAACCCACACGGCATGATTCTTCCCTCAGCAGAGGCTAATGCTAACCCACACGGCATGATCCGTCCCTCTGCAGAGGCTAATGCTAACCCACAGGACACTGCACAGCTCCAGACCCTTTCTCCCTCCCTCTGAGAGAAGTGTATTATTATTAATCAAGGTAATTGTGTTATTCCCCTGAGCTCAGAGCACAGAGAGGCCCCAGACATGGACTACTATGGAACATAATCTCACGCTGTTTAACCCTGTCTCATTGACTAAAGCTGATGCTGTGTGAAAACGAATATATTTAGCTACCGTTTTGAAACATTTGCCTCTTTTGTTTAATTTTGTTTGAGTTATTTCCAATCAGGCATTACATTAGAACATCAAAAGACGTGAGTATTTATAAACCAGAGGATTACGGGGTGTCGTAAAACAAATCCCAACAGAGCTGCCACACAGGGGCTGCATGCTTGCAGACTACAACTGTATAAGTAGAAGCACACTTACTGTAGGAAGAAGAATAGAGTACACAAGAACAACTCTGCTGCAATGTAACATGAAGTATAACATGTGATATTAGTACCTTCATGTGGTGTAGCCAACCGGGAGTGAGATAACGCTATGGTCTTGCCTACGTAGGCCATCGCGCTTGTTTGACCATCACACTTGTTTTCACTGATATTGATGGGTGACCTCTACTCAAGGTTGAGGAGGAGGATAGGAGGATCACAAGGGGTTTGGAAAAGGGTGGGAGTGTAAAGACAACGCAACCCTGTGTTAAGGTGTATCACAACACACTGATGGAATAGATACGTTTTCGAAAGTCAATCTTTGTTTTGATTGATGTTTTTCCACAGAAAAGGTGGAGGGGGGGGGTGGAATTCAAATAAAAATTTAGCCTAACAAGCCAGAGGTTGATAACCAGGAGTCATAATATTATAATATTATAATATTATATTATGAAAATGAATAAAGATCTGGAGAGTTCATATTTATTCATTCGTGAATAAATCTAGAACCCCCTTAAAATGACATATTGCCAAAGGAAAATAGAAATATAATTTATTTCTAAACTATTATACTTTCAGAGATGCTTGCATAATTTAGCAGGAAATAGATAACTGAAATTATTAGCTTTGCAAATTGTATTCAGAAAATGCTGTTATAAACTCAGGTATGCTGTTCAACCATTTGGTAGAAGTGCCAAAGGGAGACGGATAACTACAAACCTGCTGTTTGACTTTGCATGAGTGAGTGGTCATAGCTAATACATATAGACAGCATGTAGACATGGGAGATGTAGAAATCTAGAAGAAAGTTCCACCAAGTTCCAAGTGTCAGTGTTTTCATTACCTATGAAACAGTCTGGGACTTGAAACAGTCAGTGACTTGAAACAGTCTGGGACTTGAAACAGTCTGGGACTTGAAACAGTCAGTGACTTGAAACAGTCTGGGACTTGAAACAGTCTGGGACTTGAAACAGTCTGGGACTTGAAACAGTCTGGGACTTGAAACAGTCTGGGACTTGAAACAGTCTGGGACTTGAAACAGTCTGGGACTTGAAACAGTCTGGGACTTGAAACAGTCTGGGACTTGAAACAGTCTGGGACTTGAAACAGTCAGTGACTTGAAACAGTCTGGGACTTGAAACAGTCTGGGACTTGAAACAGTCTGGGACTTGAAACAGTCTGGGACTTGAAACAGTCTGGGACTTGAAACAGTCAGGGACTTGAAACAGTCTGGGACTTGAAACAGTCAGGGACTTGAAACAGTTAGTGACTTGAAACAGTCTGGGACTTGAAACAGTCTGGGACTTGTAACAGTCTGGGACTTGAAACAGTCTGGGACTTGAAACAGTCTGGGACTTGAAACAGTCTGGGACTTGTAACAGTCTGGGACTTGTAACAGTCTGGGACTTGTAACAGTCTGGGACTTGAAACAGTCTGTTCTAGAGGTCTAGGAGACTACTACTGACCTAGAGGTCTAGGAGACTACTACTGACCTAGAGGTCTAGGAGACTACTACTGACCTAGAGGTCTAGGAGACTACTACTGACCTAGAGGTCTAGGAGACTACTACTGACCTAGAGGTCTAGGAGACTACTACTGATCTAGAGGTCTAGGAGACTACTACTGATCTAGAGGTCTAGGAGACTACTACTGGTCTAGAGGTCTAGGGTAACTACTACTGACCTAGAGGTCTAGGAGACTACTACTGATCTAGAGGTCTAGGAGACTACTACTGACCTAGAGGTCTAGGAGACTACTACTGATCTAGAGGTCTAGGAGACTTCTACTGATTGAAAGGTCTAGGAGACTACTGGGAGATCTACTTGTGTCCACTGTTATCTAGAGTGTCCACAGTGTTAGATCTACTACTGTGTTACCTATCTACATTGTGTCCATAGTGTTAGTTATCTACATTGTGTCCACTGTTAGTCTACAGTGTCTGGGTAACTACATTGATCCATAGTGTTAGTTATCTATTGTGTCTATGGTGTTGATCTACATTGTGTCTAGTGTTAGTTATCTACATTGATTGAAAGGTCTATAGTGTTAGTTATCTACATTGTGTCTAGTGTTATCTACATTGTGTCTAGTTACTACATTGGTCTATAGGTTAGTTATCTACATTGGTCTATAGGTCTGGGATCTACATTGTGTCCATACTGGTTATCTAGATTGTGTCTATAGTGAGACTTATCTACATTGTCTCCATAGTGTTAGATCTACATTGTGTCTATAGGTCTAGTTACTACATTGGTCTAGAGGTCTGCAAGTACTACTGGTCTAGAGGTCTAGTGTTGGACTACTACTGGTCTAGAGTGTCTGCATTGTGTCTATAGTGTTGGTTAACTGGCTACTGGTCTAGAGGTCTGGGAGACTGGATGGCTACTGATCTTGAGGTCTGCATTGTGTCTATAGTGTTGGTTGTCTAGAGGTCTATAGTGTTAGACTATCTACTGGATGTCTAGAAGGTCTAGAAAACTACTACTGGTCTAGAGGTCTGGGAGACTACTACTGGCTTAAATGTAAATGTAAATGTCTAGGAGACTACTACTGATCTAGAGGTCTAGGAGACTACTACTGATCTAGAGGTCTGGGAGACTACTACTGATCTAGAGGTCTAGGAGACTACTACTGACCTAGAGGTCTAGGAGACTACTACTGACCTAGAGGTCTGGGAGACTACTACTGATCTAGAGGTCTAGGAGACTACTACTGATCTAGAGGTCTAGGAGACTACTACTGATCTAGAGGTCTAGGAGACCTCTACTGGTCTAGAGGTCTGGGAGACTACTACTGGTCTAGAGGTCTGGGAGACTACTACTGGTCTAGAGGTCTGGGAGACTACTACTGATCTCGAGGTCTGGGAGACTACTACTGGTCTAGAGGTCTGGGAGACTACTACTGATCTCGAGGTCTAGGAGACTACTACTGGTCTAGAGGTCTAGGAGACTACTACTGGTCTAGAGGTCTGCAAGACTACTACTGGTCTAGAGGTCTAGGAGACTACGACTGGTCTAGAGGTCTGGGAGACTACTACTGGTCTAGAGGTCTGGGAGACTACTACTGATCTTGAGGTCTGCGAGACTACTACTGGTCTAGAGGTCTAGAAAACTACTACTGGTCTAGAGGTCTGGGAGACTACTACTGGCCTAGAGGTCTGGGAGACTACTACTGGTCTAGAGGTCTAGGAGACTACTACTGGTCTAGAGGTCTGGGAGACTACTACTGATCTCGAGGTCTGCGAGACTACTACTGGTCTAGAGGTCTAGAAACTACTACTGGTCTAGAGGTCTGGGAGACTACTACTGGTCTAGAGGTCTGGGAGACTACTACTGGTCTAGAGGTCTGGGAGACTACTACTGATCTAGAGGTCTAGGAGACTTATACTGATCTAGAGGTCTAGGAGACTACTAGGGGTCTAGGAGACTACTACTGATCTAGAGTTCTAGGAGACTTATACTGATCTAGATAAATCTAGATGTTTATCATCATAAGTTACCTTTCCTTTTGGATTGCAGTGTCCGATGTTGTGCAAAAGAGAGTTACATATTTGAACCATGCGCTCAGTTTCATCCATCCATTCATCCATGTGTTGTAACGCGATTGAAATATAAAGGACTTTCCCAATTGAGTTACTGATTGAATCAAATCCAAACATTTGAGAAACTACCAATACAGACATTTGAGAAACAACCAATACAGATGTTTGAGAAACAACCAATACAGATGTTTGAGAAACAACATTTGAGAAACAACCAATACAGATGTTTGAGAAACAACCAATACAGACGTTTGAGAAACAACCAATACAGATGTTTGAGAAACAACCAATACAGATGATTGAGAAACAACCAATACAGACATTTGAGAAACAACCAATACAGATGTTTGAGAAACAACCAATACAGACATTTGAGAAACAACCAATACAGACATTTGAGAAACAACCAATACAGATGTTTGAGAAACAACCAATACAGATGTTTGAGAAACAACCAATACAGTTGATTGAGAAACAACCAATACAGATTTTGAGAAACTAATACAGACATTTGAGAAAGACATTTGAGAAACAACCAATACAGATGTTTGAGAAACAACCAATACAGATGTTTGAGAAACAACCAATACAGACATTTGAGAAACAACCAATACAGACATTTGAGAAACAACCAATACAGATGTTTGAGAAACAACCAATACAGATGTTTGAGAAACAACCAATACAGACATTTGAGAAACAACCAATACAGATGTTTGAGAATCAACCAATACAGACGATTGAGAAACAACCAATACAGATGTTTCAGAATCAACCAATACAGACGATTGAGAAAAAACCAATACAGACGATTGAGCATCAACCAATACAGATGACTGAGAAAATACCAATACAGACGTTTGAGAATCAACCAATACAGACGATTGAGAAACAACCAATACAGACAATTGAGAAACGACCAATACAGATGTTTGAGAATCAACCAATACAGACAATTGAGAAACGACCAATACAGATGTTTGAGAATCAACCAATACAGACGATTGAGAAACAACCAATACAGATGTTTCAGAATCAACCAATACAGACAATTGAGAAACAACCAATACAGACAATTGAGAAACAACCAATACAGAT
Source organism: Oncorhynchus masou masou (assembly GCF_036934945.1). Lineage (NCBI taxonomy): Eukaryota > Metazoa > Chordata > Actinopteri > Salmoniformes > Salmonidae > Oncorhynchus > Oncorhynchus masou. Next base: position 3,756,512 of record NC_088240.1, read on the forward strand.
GTTTCAGAATCAACCAAGATGACGATTGAGAAACAACCAATACAGACGATTGAGAAACAACCAATACAGACGATTGAGAAACAACCAACGTGGACTTTTGAGTAGTTACAGTATATTGTTTCATTGAACCGCAATACCCTGTGTGTGTCTGCTGCAGGTAGAACATTTTATACTGAGTCGACAAGCTTTTGAAACAAATGCATTAGGTGTTGTTTCGGTGTTGCACATTGGACCACATCTATAGAGTGACAAGCTGGCTGATACTGACTTAATGATGACATACAAAGCCTGGAAGAGGAATGGAGCAGCTCGATGCTGAGTTCAACATTTTTTGGGGGTTGTTTAATAAATGAATGGGTACGTTAGAGATGTTGCCTCCAAATTGCTGGGATACAGAGTTACAGAGTCCAAATTGCTGGGATACACTAGTTGTTCCTTCTAGAGACTGGACACTAGTTGTTCCTTCTAGAGACTGGACACTAGTTGTTCCTTCTAGAGACTGGACACTAGTTGTTCCTTCTAGAGACTGGACACTAGTTGTTCCTTCTAGAGACTGGACACTAATTGTTCCTTCTAGAGGGCAAGAGAGGAGGTGAAGCGTTTGTCACCTCCTCCTCCTCCGCACTTCTGACAATCACTGTTAAAGTCCTCATTGCAAAACAAACTTTACTTGATTGAATGTATTAGGGCGTATTTTCCGGTCTCCTGCCTGTTTACATATATCACCTAGGAAAACTATGAGCGGTAAGAAGTCTGATATAATCTGTGAGTAAAATAAAAAAAAATAAAAATTAAAATAAAAAAATCATTGTAGCATCTTATTAATGCTTAATTATATACAGTGGGACAAAAAGTATTTAGTCAGCCACCAATTGTGCAAGTTGTCCCACTTCAAAAGATGAGAGAGGCCTGTAATTTTCATCATAGGTACACGTGACAATAATAAAAACAGTTTACGAAGTGAGTTAAATGAATCTGCAACGGCCTTTCTCCTCTTCGTCTGAAGAGGAGTAAGGACCGGACCAAGATGCAGAGTGGTAAGTGTTCATGATGATTACTTTCATCAATAAACTGAACACTATGAAAAACAAAACAATAAACGTGAACATGAACCGAAACCAAAAACAGTACCGTGTGGCGACAAACACTGACACGGAAACATACACCCACAAACCAACAGTGAAACCCAGGCTACCTAAGTATGATTCTCAATCAGAGACAACTAACGACACCTGCCTCTGATTGAGAACCATACTCGGCCCGAAACAGAAACCAAACATAGACTGCCCACCCCAACTCACGCCCTGACCATACTAAATAAAGACAAACCAAAGGAAATAAAAGTCAGAAAATGAAAGAATCACCTTGCCTCTTTAACTTGAAATGTGTAGCTATGTGCAAAAGATTAATCCCTAAGAACATTACACGGTAATATTGAAAATGTCAACGGTACGAAGGACTAGACTTGACAGTTAAACAGATTCACTTTCTTTTATAAACTTCTAAAATACACAATGTAGTGTGATCGCTCTTAGATGTGCCTTTAAAAAACAGCACAGCATTAAAAGCGGTGGAATATCATTATGCTATTTAATGCTGCTCATTGCTTTGTCGATCAGGGGTCAGGAGTCTCAGAGAGGATAGGGTCATCAGTATTGATCCATCATGTTATCTGTGAGTGATTCATCTGGCCTGCATGGTTCATGGTCACTCTAATGGTTTTGTGACTGGGGGGTAGATATATATAGATGTAACAGGGTTCATGGTCACTCTAATGGTTTTGTGACTGGGGGGTAGATATATATAGATGTAACAGGGTTCATGGTCACTCTAATGGTTTTGTGACTGGAGGGGAGGGGGGGTAGATATATCGATGTAACAGGGTTCATGGTCACTCTAATGGTTTTGTGACTGGGGGGGGTAGATATATATAGATGTAACAGGGTTCATGGTCATTCAAATGGTTTTGTGACGGGGGGGGTAGATATATATAGATGTAACAGGGTGCATGGTCACTCTAATGGTTTTGTGACTGGGGGGGTAGATATATATAGATGTAACAGGGTTCATGGTCACTCTAATGGTTTTGTGACTGGTCATTCTAATGGTTTTGTGGGGGGTAGATATATATAGATGTAACAGGGTTCATGGTCACTCTAATGGTTTTGTGACTGGGAGTGTGTAGATATATATAGATGTAACAGGGTTCATGGTCACTCTAATGGTTTTGTGACTGGGGGGGTAGATATATATAGATGTAACAGGGTTCATGGTGACTCTAATGGTTTTGTGACTGGGGGGTAGATATATATAGATGTAACAGGGTTCATGGTGACTCTAATGGTTTTGTGACTGGGGGGTAGATATATATAGATGTAACAGGGTTCATGGTCACTCTAATGGTTTTGTGACTGGGGGGGTAGATATATATAGATGTAACAGGGTTCATGGTCACTCTAATGGTTTTGTGACTGGGGGGAGGGGGGGTAGATATATATCGATGTAACAGGGTTCATGGTCACTCTAATGGTTTTGTGACTGGGGGGATGTAACAGGGTTTAGATATGATTTTGTGACTGGGGGAGTAGATGTAACAGGGTTCATGGTCACTCTAATGGTTTTGTGACTGGGGGGAGGGGGGGTAGATATATATAGATGTAACAGGGTTCATGGTCACTCTAATGGTTTTGTGACTGGGGGGAGTGGGGTAGATATATATCGATGTAACAGGGTTCATGGTCATTCTAATGGTTTTGTGACTGGGGGGTAGATATATATAGATGTAACAGGGTTCATGGTCACTCTAATGGTTTTGTGACTGGGGGGTAGATATATATAGATGTAACAGGGTTCATGGTCACTCTAATGGTTTTGTGACTGGGGGTAGATATATATAGATGTAACAGGGTTCATGGTCACTCTAATGGTTTTGTGACTGGGGGGTAGATATATATAGATGTAACAGGGTTCATGGTCACTCTAATGGTTTTGTGACTGGGGGGTAGATATATATAGATGTAACAGGGTTCATGGTCACTCTAATGGTTTTGTGACTGGGGGGTAGATATATATAGATGTAACAGGGTTCATGGTCACTCTAATGGTTTTGTGACTGGGGGGTAGATATATATAGATGTAACAGGGTTCATGGTCACTCTAATGGTTTTGTGACTATATAGATGGGGGGGGGTAGATATAGTAACAGGGTTTTGTGACTGGGGGGTAGATATATATAGATGTAACAGGGTTCATGGTCACTCTAATGGTTTTGTGACTGGGGGGGGGGGGTAGATATATATAGATGTAACAGGGTTCATGGTCACTCTAATGGTTTTGTGACTGGGGGGAGGGATGGGTAGATATATATAGATGTAACAGGGTTCATGGTCACTCTAATGGTTTTGTGACTGGGGGGAGGATGGGGTTCATGGTAGATATATATAGATGTAACAGGGTTCATGGTCACTCTAATGGTTTTGTGACTGGGGGGAGGGGGGGTAGATATATATAGATGTAACAGGGTTCATGGTCACTCTAATGGTTTTGTGACTGGGGGGGTAGAGGGGGGTTCAGATATATATTGATGTAACAGGGTTCATGGTCACTCTAATGGTTTTGTGACTGGGGGGGGGGGTAGATATATATCGATGTAACAGGGTTCATGGTCACTCTAATGGTTTTGTGACTGGGGGGGGGGGGTAGATATATATAGATGTAACAGGGTTCATGGTCACTCTAATGGTTTTGTGACTGGGAGTGTGTAGATATATATAGATGTAACAGGGTTCATGGTCACTCTAATGGTTTTGTGACTGGGGGGTAGATATATATAGATGTAACAGGGTTCATGGTCACTCTAATGGTTTTGTGACTGGGGGGGTAGATATATATAGATGTAACAGGGTGCATGGTCACTCTAATGGTTTTGTGACTTGGGGGGGGATAGATATATATAGATGTAACAGGGTTCATGGTCACTCTAATGGTTTTGTGACTGGGGGGGTAGATAGATATATATAGATGTAACATATAGATGTAACAGGGTTCATGGTCACTCTAATGGTTTTGTGACTGGGGGGAGGGGGGGTAGATATATATAGATGTAACAGGGTTCATGGTCACTCTAATGGTTTTGTGACTGGGGGGGGGGTAGATATATATAGATGTAACAGGGTTCATGGTCACTCTAATGGTTTTGTGACTGGGGGGGAGGGGGGGTAGATATATATAGATGTAACAGGGTTCATGGTCACTCTAATGGTTTTGTGACTGGGGGGAGGGGGGTAGATATATATAGATGTAACAGGGTTCATGGTCACTCTAATGGTTTTGTGACTGGGGGGGGGGGTAGATATATATAGATGTAACAGGGTTCATGGTCACTCTAATGGTTTTGTGACTGGGGGGAGGGGGGTAGATATATATAGATGTAACAGGGTTCATGGTCACTCTAATGGTTTTGTGACTGGGGGGAGGGGGGGTAGATATATATAGATGTAACAGGGTTCATGGTCACTCTAATGGTTTTGTGACTGGGGGGAGGGGGGTAGATATATATTGATGTAACAGGGTTCATGGTCACTCTAATGGTTTTGTGACTGGGGGGTAGATATATATCGATGTAACAGGGTTCATGGTCACTCTAATGGTTTTGTGACTGGGGGAGGGGGTAGATATATATAGATGTAACAGGGTTCATGGTCACTCTAATGGTTTTGTGACTGGGGGGGGGGGTAGATATATATAGATGTAACAGGGTTCATGGTCACTCTAATGGTTTTGTGACTGGGGGGGGTAGATATATATAGATGTAACAGGGTTCATGGTCACTCTAATGGTTTTGTGACTGGGGGGTAGATATATATAGATGTAACAGGGTTCATGGTCACTCTAATGGTTTTGTGACTGGGGGTTTTGTGACTGGGGGGGTTAGATATATATAGATGTAACAGGGTTCATGGTCACTCTAATGGTTTTGTGACTGGGGGGGTAGATATATATAGATGTAACAGGGTTCATGGTCACTCTAATGGTTTTGTGACTGGGGGGGGGTAGATATATATAGATGTAACAGGGTTCATGGTCACTCTAATGGTTTTGTGACTGGGGGGTAGATATATATAGATGTAACAGGGTTCATGGTCAATCTAATGGTTTTGTGACTGGGGGGGGTAGATATATATAGATGTAACAGGGTTCATGGTCACTCTAATGGTTTTGTGACTGGGGGGTAAGATATTTATTGATGTAACAGGGTTCATGGTCACTCTAATGGTTTTGTGACTGGGGGGAGGGGGGTAGATATATATAGATGTAACAGGGTTCATGGTCACTCTAATGGTTTTGTGACTGGGGGGGTAGATATATAAAGATGTAACAGGGTTCATGGTGACTCTAATGGTTTTGTGACTGGGGGGGTAGATATATAAAGATGTAACAGGGTTCATGGTCACTCTAATGGTTGTGACTGGGGGGAGGGGGGTAGATATATATAGATGTAACAGGGTTCATGGTCACTCTAATGGTTGTGACTGGGGGGGGGGTAGATATATATAGATGTAACAGGGTTCATGGTCACTCTAATGGTTGTGACAGCTACTTCTTCTGTGTCCGTGTTTTGTACATCAGGAACCTGATATGCATCCTAAATGGTAACCTACACCCTATATAGTACTCTACTTTTGACCAGGGCATATTGGGATGTAGGGAATGGGTGCCATTTGGGCCCAGGTGGGTCTCCTGGCAAAACACTCATTTCCTGTCTGTGTTAAGTAAATCAGGACCAGGACACCACTCATTTCCTGTCTGTGTTAGGTAAATCAAGACCAGGACACCACTCATTTCCTGTCTGTGTTAGGTAAATCAGATGTACCAGAACACCACTCATTTCCTGTCTGTGTTCGGTAAATCAGGACCAGAACACCACTCATTTCCTGTCTGTGTTCGGTAAATCAGGACCAGAACAACACTCATTTTTGTCTGTGTTAGGTATATCAGGACCAGAACAACACTCATTTCCTTTTGTCTGTGTTAGGTAAATAGATGACCAGAACACCACTCATTTCCTGTCTGTGTTAGGTAAATCAGGACCAGAACATCTCCTGTCTGTGTTAGGTAAATCAATGACCAGGACAACACTCATTTCCTGTCTGTGTTAGGTAAATAGGACCAGGGTTCACCACTCATTTCCTGTCTGTGGGGTAGATAAATAGAGTACCAGAACACCACTCATTTCCTGTCTGTGTTAGATAAATCAGGACCATGGTCATTCTCCTGTCTGTGTTAGGGGGTAATATCATAGACCAGAACAACACTCATTTCCTGTCTGTGTTAGGTAAATCAAGACCAGGACACCACTCATTTTTGTCTGTGTTAGGTAAATCAGATGTACCAGAACACCACTCATTTTTGTGACTGTGTTAGATAAATAGATGTAACAGGGTTCATGGTCACTCATTTTTGTCTGTGGGGTAGATAAATCAGGACCAGAAGGGTTCACCACTCATTTTTGTCTGTGGGGTAGGTAAATAAGGACCAGAACACCACTCAATGGTTTTGTCTGTGTTAGGTAAATCAGGACCAGAACAACAATGGTTTCCTGTCTGTGGGTCGATAAATAAGATGTAACAGGGTTCATGGTGACTCAATTTTTGTCTGTGTTAGGTAAATCAGGGTTCAGAACACCAATGGTTTGACTGTCTGTGTTAGGTAAATTCATGGTCACCAATGAACACCACTCATTTCCTGTCTGTGTTAGGTAAATGCATCCCAGAACACCACTATTTCCTGTCTGTGTTAGGTAATATTGGGATGTAGAATGGGTGCCATTTCCTGTCTGTGTTAGGTAAATCAGGACCAGAACACTCATTTCCTGTCTGTGTTAGGTAAATCAAGACCAGGACAACACTCATTTCCTGTCTGTGTTAGGTAAATCAAGACCAGTCTGTGTTAGGTAAATCAGGACCAGAACACCACTCATTTCCTGTCTGTGTTAGGTAAATCAGGACCAGAACACCACTCATTTCCTGTCTGTGTTAGGTAAATCAGGACCAGAACACCACTCATTTCCTGTCTGTGTTCGGTAAATCAGGACCAGGACACCACTCATTTCCTGTCTGTGTTAGGTAAATCAGGACCAGAACACCACTCATTTCCTGTCTGTGTTAGGTAAATCAGGACCAGGACACCACTCATTTCCTGTCTGTGTTAGGTAAATCAGGACCAGAACACCACTCATTTCCTGTCTGTGTTAGGTAAATCAGGACCAGAACACCACTCATTTCCTGTCTGTGTTAGGTAAATCAGGACCAGAACATCTCCTGTCTGTGTTAGGTAAATCAGACCAGAACACCACTCATTTCCTGTCTGTGTTCGGTAAATCAGGACCAGGACACCACTCATTTCCTGTCTGTGTTAGGTAAATCAGGACCAGGACACCACTCATTTCCTGTCTGTGTTAGGTAAATCAAGACCAGGACACCACTCATTTCCTGTCTGTGTTAGGTAAATCAGGACCAGAACATCTCCTGTCTGTGTTAGGTAAATCAGGACCAGAACATCTCCTGGCTGTGAAAGACAGTTTTCTACAGCCAGATTGATATTCACTTTATTTTTGTCGGAGCTCTCTCCTCTCTTTATTCTCTGTTCTCTAGCCCCGGCCTTGGCTCTGAAGTCCACAGCCTCGAGTACACAGAGCTGAATTAAGACAAGGGAGCAGGTAAATGGTGGGATCACATACAGGCACATCTGCTAGGCACAGGGCTCAATAATATAATATAATAATAATAATAATAATAATAATAATAATAATAATAATAATAATAATAATAATAATAATAATAATAATAATATAATAATAATATAATAATAATAATAATAATAATATAATAATAATAATAATAATAATAATAATAATAATAATAATAATAATAATAATAATAATTATAATAATAATAATAATAATAATATAATAATAATAATGATAATAATAATAATAATAATAATAATAATGATAATAATAATAATAATAATAATGATAATAATGATAATAATAATAATAATATAATAATAATAATAATATAATAATAATAATAATAATAATAATAATAATATAATATAATAATAATAATAATTATAATAATAATATAATAATAATAATAATAATAATAATAATAATATAATAATAATAATGCTGATGGATTTGGGACAGATGAAGGAATCTAAATACATGAATTCACTTTTTAAATAGGACCGTTATGAGTCGTTGACCTTAAACCTTCCTACAGGGTGAGCTAGGTTGTTACCTCTGGGTGAGTGAAGACAAAGCACAGTCAATAAGTAACATGAAGGATTAACGGAAGAGGAGAGGGGACGAGGAGAGATAGCATTACTGACAGATAGTCAGTGGAGACGTGGCTTCTCCTGACAGCTGCTAATTCTCCTCCTGTTGCCCTCCCGTTGTGAAGAGGGGGGGGGCGATGTGATAATTATAATCTGCAATCAACTGAGGTTACTGTTCCTCTTTTTCTTCCTCGTCTGTAGACTAGAGACATGACAGGTAAATCACTATGAGAGAGAGAGAGAGAGAGAGAGAGAGAGGGAGGAGTTGGAGAGAGAGAGGGGGAGGAGAGGAAAGGAGAGGAGAGGAGAGGAGAGGAGATCAATGGTAGAAGGTTGGATAACCAAGACATTTTTTCTGACTTGATGAAGCTCGGCTCCAACAACCCCGACGACCAAAATGGGAGAAGTGGAGACGTTTTCATTGACAGTATAGCTGCTCTCGTCACATAGACATGTGTCAGACGTGGACCATCGTTGTTGCTAGTTGTTGCTAGTTGTACTGAGATAATGCATGAATAATAATGCATGAAGCAGAGAGACGCTGTATTTTACCACTGCAGCTCCTGTAGGACCTCATAGTTATCAGATGATTTAATGTGGGTCCTGTGTGGCTCAGTCGGTAGAGCAAGGCGCTTGCAACGCCAAGCGTCGTGGGTTCGATTCCCGCTGGGACCACCCATATGTAAAAGTAGTGGCCCCAGCCGACTTGTAAGTCGCTTTGGACAAAAGCGTCTGCTAAATGGGATATATTATTATTATTATATATATCTGAGATCGGCTCACGTACATAAAATGCTTCTGTGTAAATAATGATTTGCTACAAATGGGACAGTGGTGTGCTATTATTTAAGATCTGTAGGCTGGTTTGTCAGGTTACGCCCGGAACCCTTACCTATTGCCATTTTGTAATGATTGCATAATTTTTCTATGTAAATATTATGGTTTATGTTAGACTGGAAACTAATGTATAAGGATTTTTACATTTTAATTAACTCGACGAGTCAGTTAAGAACAAATTCTTATTTTCAATGACGGCCTAGAAACAGTGGGTTTAACTGCCTTGTTCAGGGGGCAGAACAACAGATGTGTAACCTGGTCAACTCAGGGATTTGAACATGAAACCTTTCGGTTGCTAGTCCGACGCTTCTAATCACTAGGCTACGGTGCCGCAACAAATACCCAGGGTTGTGACAATACCAAAAGCAATTAACAATATATTGCCATATCACAATATACACCACATGAGGCCAATTTTACATGTTTATTTCATCACTCCCTCCCTTTGTAACAGTGTTTCACAACTCCAGTCCAACAGCAGGAGAGAGTGGGTTAGATATCTACCTACAGCAGGAGAGAGTGGGTCAGATATCTACCTACAGCAGGAGAGAGTGGGTCAGATATCTACCTACAGCAGGAGAGAGTGGGTCAGATATCCACCTACAGCAGGAGAGAGTGGGTTAGATATCTACCTACAGCAAGAGAGAGTGGGTCAGAAAACTGAGCTGTCATTGGCCTAGGACTGTCTGGGAGTGGTCTGAGTGGGGAGAGGAAAACTGAGCTGTTATTGGTCGAGGACTGTCTGGGAGTGGTCTGAGTGGGGGAGAGGAAAACTGAGCTGTTATTGGTCTAGGACTGTCTGGGAGTGGTCTGAGTGGGGAGAGGAAAACTGAGCTGTTATTGGCCTAGGACTGGGAGAGAGGAAAACTGAGCTGTTATTGGTCGAGGACTGTCTGGGAGTGGTCTGAGTGGGGAGACGAAAACTGAGCTGTTACTGACGGAGAGGTTTGGAACCCTCTTTGTTATTGGTGTAATAACTAATTTACGGCCTGAGCTGTTATTGAGCTGTTACTGACGGAGAGGTTTGGAACCCTCTTTGTTATTGGTGTAATAACTAATTTACGGCCTCGTTATGACACGAGACAGGTCAAAACTACATCCCCCCACAACAGGCTGCAATTCCTGGTGGTCTTTTCGAACAGCCATTACACTAAAAGGGCAATATCATATTCTTCACAATTTCACAGTTTTTTTCCAACCTCATATTGTGGAACAGTTGAGGAGAATTTGTTCTTAACTTGCCAAGTTAATCTTGAAACTCTGGGGCAGTATTTCATTTTTGGATGAAAAACGTTCCCGTTTTAAACGGGATATTTTGTCACCACAAGATGCTCGACCATGCATATAATTGACAGCTTTGGATAGAAAACACTCTGACATTTCCAAAACTGCAAAGATATTGTCTGTGAGTGCAACAGAACTGATGTTACAGGTGAAACCCAGATACAAATCCAATCAGGAAGTGCGCATTTTTTTAAAGCGCTTCATGCCAATGACTCCTTATATGGCTGTGAATGGGCTACGAATGAGCTTACACTTTCTACCTATTCCCCAAGGTGTCTACAGCATTGTGACGTCTTGTTACACATTTATGTTGAAGAATGGCCGTAAGGGACCACATTGGGCAAGTGGTCACATGATGGCTCCCGCAGAAAATCTTGCGTAAAGTACCAAGGTAGCCATTATTCCAATCGCTTCTAATGAGAAACCAATTGTCCCGACAGATATATTATCGAATAGATATGTGAAAAACACCTTGAGGATTGATTCTAAACAACGTTTTCCATGTTTCTGTCGATATTATGGAGCTAATTTTGAAAAAAGGTCGGAGTTGTAGTGACCGGAAAATTTTTCTGGTCGATTTCTCAGCCAAACGTGAAGAACAACGGGAGCTATTTCGCCTACAAAAATAATATTTTTGGAAAAAAGGAACATTTGCTTTCTAACTGGGAGTCTCCTGAGTGAAAACATCGGAAGTTCTTCAAAGGTAAATGATTTAATTTGATTGCTTTTCTTATTTTCGTGAAAATGTTGCCTGCTGCTAGCAGAGCCTAGCATAGCATTATGCCATGATAAACTTACACAAATTATTGTCTAGCGTTGGCTGTAAAGCATATTTTGAAAATATGAGATGACAGTGTGATTAACAAAAGGCTAAGCTGTGTCTCAATATATTTCATTTGTGATTTTCATGAATAGGAACCTTTTCTAGGGATATTTATGTCCGCTGTGTTATGCTAATTAGTTTCAGGCGATGATTACGCTCCCGGATCAGGGATGGGTAGTATCAAGAATAAAGGTTAAAAATATATATATATATATAAATATGCTGTATATATATGCTGTATATATAAAGCAGGTAAATCACATGTTTGACTTCACTGGTCATTTTAGATGATTTACTGATGTATCATGAAACCTCTGACACAATACATTCATTTTACATGGAGAAAAAAATATTTGGGACCTAACTTCCTTCCCACTTTTTCCATGCTGTTTGTTCCCACAGACCCCATGAAATGATGCTGACATCTTCCTAAATCTTTGGTCTAATGAATTTGTTGGATGGTTTTTGAGAAACAAGGGATGGCTCAACTTCCCTCTTTCGCTCAACTTACCCAATTCTCCCCCAACACCTCACCTGATTCAACAAAACATCAGGCCCTCAATGAGTTGAATCAGGTTAGTTTGTCTGGGGCCACAACAAAGATGTGTGCTGTTGGTGGTACATGGAATTGGGAAAACACTGCTTTATGGAGATTCCCAATTCCATTAAAAGAGTTTTCAGTGTGTTTTTAATCACCAGGTATTCAAATTGAAGGATGCTCCTGTAATGCATTCTGGGGCTTAAGTGAAGTAGTTAAAAAGATAAAGTGTCAGTGTTGGGACTGAGAAACAGACCCGAGTTAAAATAGCATGAAGAATCATTCAAATATGGAGTGCTTGTGCTAGCCTGTCTAAGAGTGCTAGATGGGCAGGGTTTACAATTTTGGGATGATTCTATTGGTCCATGAAGCCTGGAAAGCTGAATAAAGCACAGATTTAAAAAAAAAAGTATTTAAAACGTATTTCCAATAGTATTTGAACCCAGGTCTGCGGTTAGCTGACAGTTAGCTGCCCACCGCTGACGCCCGAGAAGAACGAATGAAGCAAATTAGTAAATCTCTCAGACCAAACGTCACAGCAGTTTGTGGCCACTGCTCATTTTTTCCCCTTCACATTCATTTTTTAGGTTATTTTTATTAAAAGGTGAGGATGAGGACTGAGGAGGTATACCAGAATAACATGGCTGTTGTGTTCATCACTCATCACGTTTTGTTGACTTCAGCTTTTGTTTTGAATACATTATATTGCATCATTGCGTGAGATTGTTTGGTCCAAGGCTGTAAACATTCCAGCGTTTTCCAGTCCCCTGTGGAGAGAGTTGTCTGGAGAAGGTCTAACTCATGAACAACAGAGACAGAGTAGGCAAGAGAGGGAGTTTAACCACAAGGAGAGGGAGTTTAACCACAAGGAGAGGGAGTTTAACCACAAGGAGAGGGAGTTTAACCACAAGGAGAGGGAGTTTAACCACAAGGAGAGGGAGTTTAACCACAAGGAGAGGGAGTTTAACCACAAGGAGAGGGAGTTTAACCACAAGGAGAGGGAGTTTAACCACAAGGAGAGGGAGTTTAACCACAAGGAGAGGGAGTTTAACCACAAGGAGAGGGAGTTTAACCACAAGGAGAGGGAGTTTAACCACAAGGAGAACCACAAGGGAGTTTAACCACAAGGAGAGGGAGTTTAACCACAAAGGAGAGGGAGTTTAACCACAAGGAGAGGGAGTTTAACCACAAGGAGAGGGGAGTTTAACCACAAGGAGAGGGAGTTTAACCACAAGGAGAGGGAGTTTAACCACAAGGAGAGGGAGTTTAACCACAAGGAGAGGGAGTTTAACCACAAGGAGAGGGAGTTTAACCACAATGAGAGGGAGTTTAACCACAAGGAGAGGGAGTTTAACCACAGGGAGAGGGAGTTTAACACTATTTGTTGTCACGCAGGATGGCTGTGTAAACCAATCAAATCGTATGGATCTAATTCTCCACTGGATTCTGGATATTTTATTTATGGAATAAAATCAAATTACATCAAAGTATTTCTGATTAACAGTTATTTTCGTGTTTAGATAGTAGATCAACAAACAGTGGATCAAGTACTTGTGATGGTCACTGACTTAAGACCTGAGGTCTGTCTCTCTCTCTCTCTCTCTCTCTCTCTCTCTGTCTCTCTCTCTCTCTCTCTCTCTCTCTCTCTCTGTCTCTCTGTCTCTCTCTCTCTCTCTCTCTCTCTCTGTCTCTCTCTCTCTCTCTCTCTCTCTCTCTGTCTCTCTGTCTCTCTCTGTCTCTCTGTCTCTCTCTGTCTCTCTGTCTCTCTCTCTGTCTCTCTGTCTCTCTCTCTCTCTCTCCCCCTCTCTCTCTGTCTCTCTCTCTGTCTCTCTGTCTCTCTCTCTCTCTCTCTCTCTCTCTCTCTCTCTCCCTCTCTCTCTCTGTCTCTCTGTCTCTCTCTCTGTCTCTCTGTCTCTCTCTCTGTCTCTCTGTCTCTCTCTCTCTGTCTCTCTCTGTATGTATATATAATGTATATAATGTATATTTAATGTATATTTAAAGTGTTGGAATGATGTGCAAATAGTAAAAGTACAAAAGGGAAAATAAATAAACATACAGTTGAAGTCAGAAGTTGACATACACCTCAGCCAAATACATTTAAACTCAGTTTTTCACAATTCCTGACATTTAATCCAAGTAAAAATTCCCTGTTTTAAGTCAGTTAGGATCACCACTTTATTTTAAGAATGTGAAATAATAGAATAATATTAGAGAGACTGATTTATTTCAGCTTTTATTTATTTCATCACAGTCCCAGTGGGTCAGAAGTTTACATACACTCAATTGGTATTTGGTAGCATTGCCTTTAAATTGTTTAACTTGGGTCAAACGTTTCAGGTCGCCTTCCACAAGCTTCCCACAATAAGTTGGGTGAATTTTGGCCCATTCCTCCTGACAGAGCTGGTGTGCAACTGAGTCAGGTTTGTAGGCCTCTTTGCTCGCACATGCTTTTTCAGTTCTGCCCATAAATGATTCTATAGGATTGAGGTCAAGGCTTTGTGATGGCCACTCCAATACCTTGACTATGTTGTCCTTAGGCCATTTTGCCACAACTTTGGAAGTATGCTTGGGGTCATTGTCCACTTGGAAGACCCATTTGCGACCAAGCTTTAACTTCCTGACTGATATCTTGAGATGTTGCTTCAATATATCCACACAATTTTAATTTCTCATGTTGCCATCTATTTTGTGAAGTGCAGCTGTCCCTCCTGCAGCAAAGCACCCCCACAACATGATGCTGCCACCCCCGTGCTTCACGGTTGGGATGGTGTTCTTAAGCTTGCAAGCCTCCCCCTTTTCCTCCAAACATAACGATGGTCATTATGGCCAAGCAGTTCTATTTTTGTTTCATCAGACCAGAGGATATTTCTCCAAAAAGTATGATCTTTGTCCCCATGTGCAGTTGCAAACCGTAGTCTGGCTTTTTTTAATGGCGATTTCGGAGCAGTGGCTTCTTCCACTTTTCGCACCAAAGTATGATCATCTCTAGGAGACAACGCGTCTCCTTCCTGAGCGGTATGACGGCTGCGGGGTCCCATGTTGTTTATACTTGCATACTATTGTTTGTACAGATGAACGTGGTACCTTCAGGCATTTGGAAATTGCTCCCGAGGATGAACCAGATTTGTGGAGGTCTCCAATGCTATTTCTGAGGCCTTGGATGATTTATTTTGATTTTCCCATGATGCCAAGCAAAGAGCCACTGAGTTTGAAGGTAGGCTTTGAAATACATCCACAGGTTTCCCACCAATTGACTCAAATGATGTCACTTAGCCTTCCAGAAGCTTCTAAAGCTATGTCATCATTTTCTGGAATGTTCCAAGCTGTTTAAAGGCACAGTCAACTTAGTCTATGTAAACGTCTGACCCACTGGACTTGTGATACAGTGAATTATAAGTGAAATAATCTGTCTGTAAACAATAGTTGGAAATATTACTTGTGTCATGCAGAAAGTAGATGGCCGTCTTGCCAAAACTATAGCTTGTTAAGAAGATATTTGTGGAGTGGTTGAAAACTAGTTTTAATGACTCCAAGCTAAGTGTATGTAAACTTCAACTTCAACTGTAGATTGTATTTACAATGGTATTTGTTCTTCACTGGTAGCCCTTTTCTTGTGGCAACAGGTCATAAATCTTGCTGCTGTGATGGCACACTGTAGTATTTCACCCAATAGATATAGGAATTTATCAAAATTCGATTTGTTCTTTGTGGATCTGTGTAATCTGAGGGAAATATGTCTCTCTAATATGGTCATACATTGGGCAGGAGGTTAGGAAGTGCAGCTCAGTTTCCACCTCATTTTGTGGGCAGTGAGCACATAGCCTGTCTTCTCTTGAGAGCCAGGTCTGCCTACGGCGGCCTTTCTCAATAGCAAGGTTATGCTCACTGAGTCTGTACATAGTCAAAGATTTGTTTAGGGCCAAATAGCATTCTAGTCTGCTACGTTTTTTTGTATATTCTTTTCAATGTGTCAATTAATTATCTTTTTGTTTTCTCATGATTTGGTTGGGTCTAATTGTGTTGCTGTCCTGGGGCTCTGTGGGGTGTTTGTGTTTGTGAACAGAGCCCCAGGACCAGCTTGCTTAGGCAACTCTTCCCCAGGTTCATCTCTCTGTAGGTGAAGGCTTTGTTATGGACACTTTGGGAATCGCTTCCTTTTAGGTGGTTGTAGCATTGAACTGCTCTTTTCTGGATAATTATCAAGTATCGGCATAAGTCTGCTCTGCCTGCATTATTTGTTTTTTTGCATTTTTGCAGAGTCTCAATTTGGTGTTTATCCCATTTTGTGAATTTTTGGTTGGTGAGCGGACCCCAGACCTCACAACCATAACGGGCAATGAGTTCTATAACTGATTCAAGTATTTTTAGCCAGATCCTAATTGGTATGTCGACTTTTATGTTCTTTTTGATGGCGTACAAGGCCCTTCTTGTCTTGTCTCTCAGATCGTTCACAGCTTTGTGAAAGGTAACTGTGGCACTGAAGTTTAGGCCAAGGTATGTAACATATCATGTGTGCTCTAGGACAACGGCGTCTCGATGGAATTTGTATTTGTGGTCCTGGCAACTGGACCTTTTTTGGAACACCATTATTTTTGTCTTACTAAGATTTACTGTCAGGGCCCAGGTCTGACATAATCTGTGCAGAAGATCTAGGTGCTGCTGTAGGCCCTCCTTGGTTGGTGACAGAAGCACCAGATCATTAGTAAACAGTAGACATTTGACTTCATATTCTAGTAGGGTGAGGCTGGGTGCGGCAGACTGTTCTAGTGCTCTCGCCAATTTGTTGATATATATGTTGAAGAGGGGGGGCTAAATTGCATCCCTATCTCACCCCACGAATCTGTGGGAAGAAATGTGTGTTTTTTGCCAATTTTGTGTACATGGATTTTATAATGTCGTATGTTGTCCCCCTGACACAACACATTCATTTGACATGGAGAAATAAATGGGACCTAACTTCCTTCCCACTTTTTCCATGTTGTTTGTTCCTTCACAGACCCCATGAAATGATGCTGACATCTTCCTAAATCTTTGGATGGTTTTTGAGAAACAAGGGATGGCTCAACTTCCCTCTTTGGCTCATTCTCCCCCAACACCAACATGTTTGAAATCATCAAAGCATGAGAACAAGGTATAGTCAATTGTAATTTGTGGTCTGTATGTTTAATCATTTCATTTAGGATTTTTTTTTTTTGATTTTACCTTTATTTAACCAGGCAAGTCAGTTAAGAACAAATTCTTATTTTCAATGACGGCCTAGGAACAGTGGGTTAACTGCCTGTTCAGGGGCAGAACGACAGATTTGTACCTTGTCAGCTTGGGGATTCGAACTTGCAACCTTTCGATTACTAGTCCAACGCTCTAACAACTAGGCTACCCTGCCGCCCCATACCATCAACACCACAGGATTTTGGGGGTTGGAGGGTTTGTATTTTGTTGTGTAGTTCATTCAAGGTAATTGGAGAATCTAGTGTGTTCTGGTCGTCTTTAATAGTTGATTCTAAGATTTGTATTTGATCATGTATATGTTTTTGGTGTTTGTTCTTTGTTATAGAGCCAATAAGATTGGAGAAGTGATTCACCCAGACATCTCCGGTTTGGATAACCTTTTGTTTTGTTGTTTGTTTAGTTTTTCCAATTTTCCCAGAAGTAGTTAGAGACTATAGATTCTTCAATTACATTGAGCTGATTTCTGACGTGCTATTGCTTGTATGTCAGTATTGTTTTAGTGATTCACCATAGTTAAGGTGTAAGCTCAAGTTCTGGGTCTCTGTGTTTTTGCCCTCTCCCTCTCTCTTTTCACTCTCTCTCTCTCTCTCTCTCTGGTCAGGAACTCTCTCAAAACTCTCTCTTTCATACACTCTTACACACTCTCTCTCTCTCTCTCATCTGTCTTCCACAAAGCATCTTCCAGTTGATTTATGTCATACTAAAGCTGTGAGTAGTTTAATCTCAGGTTCAATTTCCAATCCCCTGTGAAGCGTGGGCTAAATCTCCACAGGCTGTACTCACCTCGCAGGCAGTCAAGCAAATGGGCAGAAATGCAGACAGACAGACAGGCAGACAGACAGGCAGACGGAGAGGAAGACAGATGGATAGACAAGTTCCTCCCTAAACATGAGTGTTTCAAACCAAATGATTCTTTATGTAACATCTAGTGGGCTTATTTCCCTGCTGTATAATGACAAGATACATTCTGCCATAGATACATTCTGCCACAGTGAGACAGACTGTGTAATCAATCTAAACTGATTGTTACGCGGCTAAGATCTGTCGTCTCATTGTGTCTTCAGGATGTCTAGGGTCTTGTTGCCTGTGTGTGTGTGTGTGTGTGTGTGTGTGTGTGTGTGTGTGTGTGTGTGTGTGTGTGTGTGTGTGTGTGTGTGTGTGTGTGTGTGTGTGTGTGTGTGTGTGTGTGTGTGTGTGTGCATTCACTCGAGCGTCTCACAATGGGTGTGTAGTGTTTCTCCAACACAGCCTGACCTTGTGGTGAGTCTGTTTACCGTGTGCTCTCTCTCTCTCTCTCTCTCTCTCTCTCTCTCTCTCTCTCTCTCTCTCTCTCTCTATCTATCTATCTATCTATCTATCTATCTATCTATCTATCTATCTATCTATCTATCTATCTATCTATCTATCTATCTATCTATCTATCTATCTATCTATCTATCTATCTATCTATCTATCTATCTATCTATCTATCTATCTATCTATCTATCACTCTATCTATCACTCTATCTATCTCTCTCACTCAAATCTC